>NC_069501.1:1052230384-1052285384 GCF_027579735.1 Bombina bombina | reverse complement strand
AGTTTTTTAACATTTGCTCTGTTACTGTTATTTAAATGGAAATTAAATAGGAATCAAAAAAAGAATTCAAAGTAAGCATACAAGGAAAGAGATTGTGTAAAAAAAAAACAGCAAACAACTTACTTGTTTTCTTGCAAAATGACCACTTAGAATTTCTCATTGTAACTACTGCCCTCAGGGAGGAGATATTTTTGGAACTTAAAGGGCCACTAAACCCAAAATCTTTCTTTCATGATTCAGATAGAGAATACAAATTTAAACAACATTACAATTTACTTCTATTATTTATTTTGCTTTATTTTTTAGATATCCTTAGTTAAAGAAAAAGCAATGCATATGGGTGAGCCAATCACACGAGGCTTCTATGTGCAGCAACCAATCAGCAGCTACTAAGCATATCTAGATATGCTTTTCAGCAAAGAATATCAAGAGAATAAAACAAATGAGATAATAGAAGTAAATTAGAAAGATGTTTAAAATTGCATTCTCTTTCTAAATCATGAAAGAAAAAATGTGGGTTTCATGTCCCTTTAAGTTATATTCTGCCTTTTGATCATGAGCAAACCAGATTTACTATCTCTCTAGCATTCTCTGAATAGTAAACCTGTTAAAGTTACTCTAGAATGTATATATAAGCCTTCCTGTAGAGGACCCAGCCTCCTTGTAGGGATCTAACAGGAAGTAATGGACCTTGCACAAAAAATGTTAAAAAAATAAATAAATACATGGGAAAATCCTTTTAAAATGATGAATAATACATATTGCAATAATTTCTATTAAAGGGATATGAAACCCAAAACTTGTCTTTTATGATTCAGACAGAACATACCATTTTAAAAAAAGATTCCAGCTTACTTCTATTATAAAATTTGCGTTGTTCCCATGATATTCTATGTTTAAGAAATACCTAGGTAGGCATCTGGACCACTACAGGGCAGGAAATAGTGCTGCCATCTAGTGTTCTTGTAAATGCATAACATTCTTGCAAAAGTGCTGCCATGTAATTCTACAGAAATGGGCTGGCTCCTAAACATATGTCCCTGCTCTTCAACAAAATATTCCAAGAGAACGAAAAAAGTAATAATATAAGTTAAGTAGAAAGTTGTTTAAAAATTCCATGCTCTATCTGAATCATGACAAAAAAATGTGTGTTTCATTTCCTTTAAGTATAACCCTATAAAGGGATAGTTTACTCAAAAATGTTATCCCCTTTAATTTGTTCCCAATGATCCACTTTACCTGCTGGAGTGTATTAAATTGTTTACAAGTAGCTCCTTTACCCTTATATTGGCATTTGAAATTGTTGATTTAGCATGTGGTATCCCCACCTATTCTGAAAGTTTGTGGCCGCGCGTACCAGCTATAGATAAGCTTTGTAAACACAGCCAGCAGAAGAAATTACACTCCTAGTGGGATATAGCAGAGATAAGGTAATAAAATGTTGATTTTCCATTGTTCTCTCAAAGTATTGGTGATTGTTTTAAGGACAGATATAAGATAAAGAAGCAGGTATATGTACACAATGTGATACAGTAATGAGATCTGATTATACCTACAAGCTCAACCCATTTTATTAGGTTGTGGCTTCAAAACACAAAATCAGAGCTTTAATATACACAAATAAACCTTAAAAAGCTAATTTTCATACATTTTTTACTCTGCAGTTGGTAAAAAAAGCAATTGTAAACACATTAAGGGAAAAACTATTTTACAGTATAATGTCCCTTTAAGTATAACCCACTGCTTAGTGCTTTTTATTACAACAATAAAACCAACTTTTTAATATTATTATTATTATTATTATTATTATTATTATTATTATTATCAGGTATTTGTAGAGCACCAACAGATTCTGCAGATATCCCTTTAAGTAGTACAGTGCTGTGTAGGTCAGTTTTGCTTTTCATACACAATAATGACGGTTATGTTGTTTGTTTATTAGAGCAGATAAATCAGAAGAGTTCATGGCTATAGGTTTGTTTTTACCTGGTTTTATGTGTTCGAGTAAGCTTAAAATCGCTTTAGCCCTAAACATTTCTGTATATGAAGTCTGAGTGTGGTAAATCGAGGACCCAACATTACTCCAGATTTAATTGAAACAATAAGAAAACAGTAAGAAGGTGACATTATCTACAAATAGAACACTTATTACATAGTTGGGGTAGGTTGGACCATTATGGTTGAAGTTGGAATTTTCCAATATTTGTTTGGCCATGGCTTTCTTCAGGGATGGTTGTAACGTTTGTTAATAGATTCATAACCACTGACATCAAGGAATGAAACAATTCAAACTGCTGATTCCAAGAAGGGATTTTGGATTTGGCTACTATGACATGGTACTGATATAGTTAAAGGGACAGTCTACACCAGAATGTTTATTGTTTTAAAAGATAGATAATCCCTTTATTACCCATTTCCCAGTTTTGCATAACCAACACAGTTATATTAATATACTTTTAACCTCTGTGATTATCTTGTATCTAAGCCTCTGCAAACTGCCCCTTTTTTCAGTTCTTTTGACAGACTTGCAGTCTAGCCAATCAGTGCCTGCTCCCAGATAACTTCTCGTGCACAAGCACAGTGTTATCTATATGAAATACGTGAACTAACACCCTCTAGTGGTGAAAAACTGTTAAAATGCAATCTGAAAGAGGTGGGCTTCAAGGTCTAAGAAATTAGCATATGAACCTCCTAGGTTAAGCTTTCAACTAAGAATACCAAGAGAACAAAGCAAAATTGGTGATAAAAGTAAATTGGAAAATTGTTTAAAATTACATGCTCTATCTGAATCATGAAAGTCTATTTTGGCCTAGACTGTCCCTTTAACATAGCTGCTGGTTTTCTTGCTTTGGACAGTTTGCTACTTTGTCACAATGGTTAAGAGAATATTGTGTTTCATAGGCCTCACTATTCCAGTGTATTAAAAGCATAAAGAACCTCTATTGAAAAGGGCTTTGTATTTTTGCAGATAGGTTAAAGGGACATAAAACCCAGAGATTTACTTTCATTATTCAGATAGAGAATACAATTGTAAACAATCCAATTTACTTCTATTCTCCTCTTTGCTTCATTTTGTTGTTATCCTTTGATTAAAAGAATACCTAGGTAGGCTCAGGAGCTGGGAGATAGCTGATGATTGGTGTTTACAGATATATACCTCTTGTCACTGGCTTACAGATGTGTTCAGCGAACTCACAGTAGTGCATTGTTGCTCCTTCATCAAAGGATACAAAAAGAATGAAGCAAAATTGATAATAGAAATTAGAATATCTTTTCTTTTATATATATATATATTTTTTTTTTTATTTTTATTTTTTTTTTTATTGGAGCATACTTCTCCAATGCACAAATGCTCTAATTAATTAAAAGTATAGATTGCATTTTGTTTCAAAGGGATATTAGTAGTAAGTCCATAGGCAATACTTGAGTAAGTGTCTGGAGTGCGCACAAGAGGGCAGTGGAAAGCATTAATAGCGGCAAGGATTTCCTCTATCAACTTACAACTTATGGAAAGTTTTTCATAGCAATACATTATGTGCACAGATTATTTAAAGGATAATAGATATCAAAACTGCCTACTTTCTTTACACATCTTTATGCTCCTTTAATTCAGTTTAATAAAACCATTGATGTTAGCTAACATATTAGACAACATTTCAGTCATGAATACTCAGACAGAAGTTTTTCTTGTTACAAATGTAAATAGACATTGCTGTCTATAGTTGTGAACTAACTACATAAACACCAGACAAAATGTATTGAGATTGAGTGTCTTTTGATAGCTAACCCAGTATTTCCACACATAAAAGGATCGTAGTTCCAGCAGCTATGTGCCTCATGAACAACTAGAATAATATGGTTAAACGTTAACCAGGAAAAGCAGCTTACAATTCTATTGGAATTTGATATGTTCTTTTGTTTTCTTCTCATCTGTTTCCACAGCTGTCTAGAGAAATATGCATGTTGTGGCCTTTGTGAATTACATGATGTTTGTTCGTTTTTCTCTTTTGTGCGCTGGCATACACAGGAGACACAGGTGTCCCTCGCACTCAATACTGCTGCACGTATTCAATTCATCACAAGGGAAACCATACAGGAGTAGCAGTAAAAAATATCAGGATCAGTGTTTTTCCCAAGTTCTATTTAATGGACACACCACTTGAATGATTTTACAGACCACCCTGCTAAAATGTAAAGGGACATCAAATTTGCTTTGTTCTCTTGGTATTCTTTATGAAATGCTAAACCTAGGTAGGTTCATATGCTCATTTCTAAGCCCCTGAAGGCCACCTCTTATCTCAGTGCTTTTTGAAAGTTTTTCACAGCTAGACGGTGCTAGTTTATGTGTGCCATATAGATAACATTGTGCTCACGTCAGCACTGATTGGCTACAATGCAAGTCTGTCTAAGGAAATGAGATAAGGGGCTGTCTGCAGAGGATTAGTAGACACAAGGTAATCACCGGGGTAAAAAAGTATATTTATGTAACCGTTTTGGTTATGCAAAACTGGGGAATGGGTAATAAAGGGATTATCTATCTTTTTACACAATAAAAATGCTGAAGTAGACTGTCCCTTTAAGCCAATATTAAGATAAAATTAGCTAATACATTACTTTTTCAGTGTTCGTTGCAGAAAATTATCAAATCAATTTATGTTAAATTATGCAATTAAATTGTGCTTTGAATATCTCAATGGGCAAAAATAGTTGAATTAGGACTCAAATGTGCAACTAGTGCAGTTGATTGGATCTTTTCCACTTTGCAGGTGTTAAGCACACAGTAGTATAGTGTTGATAATGCACTTTAAGTAACATTTATAAATAACAAATAATGTTTTGTATGGCAAATAATTACACTGCACCCACCCAGCTACTACATAATGCTGCCGGGCTGTTAACATTTTCTGTAGAGAATACTGAGGATATAATTCACTAAGAATATGACAAATACAGTGTGTTATTATTTACTTCTGTGCTTTAAATTTTATTTTTGTAGTCTTACATTTTTAAGCAATTTAACATTGTATTGTAGTACAAGCATTTTGGATTCTTTGCCATTGGAAAACTTTTTATACTCAAACATTTTTCATCATGCATGCGAAAGAGCAGGAAATGACGTTAAGAATGTTAATTAAAAAAAAATTAAAGGGAAATTAAAGAGACTTTAAAGTCCAAATTAATGTTTCATCTTACAAGTTTGCAATTTTTTAAATTATCAAATTCATTTTATCAAAACTATATTTCTTTTGGTATCCTTTATTGAAGTTTAGCTCTATTTCATGAAAACATGCTGTGTAGACTCAGGAGCGTGCATGTATCTTGAGCATTTTATGTAAAACACTGTTGCAAGCACTGCTGCGCCATATACTATATACATGCTCATTCTCCCTCTCTCTGGTCTACATTTATAAAGTTGGGGACACTTGCACAATGGTAAATGCTGGGTAGACAGAAGTCCACCCGTGAACCTTGTCTGTCCAGCCTTTGATAAATGGGCCCTCTATATACAATCTCTCTCTTTTTTTCTTTGTCATGCTTGTGCAATGTAGCATTCGACCAATAGTAAATGGAGCCCAATGTGTTGAGTGTGGATGACAATCGCGTGTCATCATCCTAGGGGGAAGATGCCTATTGAGATCATTGCAGCCATAGGTGATGTGACCATGCACCGAAAATCTGAAAGTGCCAGGAAGCTGCCAAGACTTAAGGGAGCTAAAGGGAGATAAATATTTAAACCCCTCAATCTTAACCCCTTAATGACCACAGCACTTTTCCATTTTCTGTCCGTTTGGGACCAAGGCTATTTTTACATTTCTGTGGTGTTTGTGTTTAGCTGTAATTATCCTGTTACTCATTTACTGTACCCACGCATATTATATACCGTTTTTCTCGCCATTAAATGGGCTTTCTAAAGATACCATTATTTTCATCATATCTTATAATTTACCATAAAAAAATTATAAAATATGAGGAAAAAATGGAAAAAAAACGCAGTTTTTCTAACTTTGACCCCCAAAATCTGTTACACATCTACAACCACCAAAAAACACCCATGCTAAATAGTTTCTAAATTTTGTCCTGAGTTTAGAAATACCCAATGTTTACATGTTCTTCGCGTTTTTTGCAAGTTATAGGGCAATAAATACAAGTAGCACTTTGCTATTTCCAAACCACTTTTTTTCAAAATTAGCGCTAGTTACATTAGAACACTGATATCTGTCTGGAATCCCTGAATATCCCTTGACATGTATATATATTTTTTTAGAAGACATCCCAAAGTATTGATCTAGGCCCATTTTGGTATATTTCATGCCACCATTTCACTACAAAATGCGATCAAATAAAAAAAAATGTTCACTTTTTCACAAATGTTTTCACAAACTTTAGGTTTCTCATTGAAATTATTTACAAACAACTTGTGCAATTATGGCATACATGGTTGTAAATGTTTCTCTGGGATCCCCTTTGTTAAAAAATGGCAGACATATATGGCTTTGGCATCGCTTTTTGGTATTTAGAAGGCCGCTAAATGCCGCTGCGCACCACACGTGTATTATGCCCAGCAGTGAAGGGGTTAATTAGGGAGCATGTAGGGAGCTTGTAGTTATAATTTTAGCTTTAGTGTAGTGTAGTAGACAACCCAAAGTATTGATCTAGGCCCATTTTGGTATATTTCATGCTACCATTTCACCGCCAAATGCGAACAAATAAAAATAAAACGTAAAATTTTCCCAATTTTAGGTTTCTCACTAAAATTATTTACAAACAGCTTGTGCAATTATGGCATAAATGGTTGTAAAAGCTTCTCTGGGATCCCCTTTGTTCAGAAATAGCAGACATATATGGCTTTGGCTTTGCTTTTTGGTAATTAGAAGGCAGCTAAATGCTGCTGCGCACCATACGTGTATAATGACCAGCAGTGAAGGGGTTAATTAGGGAGCTTTTAGGGAGCTTGCAGGGTTAATTTTAGCTTTAGTGTAGGTATCAACCTCCCACATGACACATCACACCCCCAGATCCCTCCCAAACAGCTCTCTTCCCTCCCCCACCCCACAATTGTCCCCGCCATCTTAAGTACTGGCAGTAAGTCTGACAGTACTAAAATAAGAGGTTTTTTTTTTTTTTTTTTTTTTTAAATAATAATTCTGTTCTGTAGTATCCTCCCTTAGCCCCCAACCTCCCTGATCCCCCCCAAACTGCTCTCTAACCCCCCCTCTCTCTGCCTTATTGCGCCATATTGGGTACTGGCAGCTGTCTGCCAGTGCCCAGTTTGAAATCAAATATGTTTTTTTTTTTTTTTTTTTTTTTAAAAATACTATTTTCTGTAGTGTAGCTGCCCTCCCTCAACCCCCAACCCCCCAACCCCTGCCAGATCGCTCAAAATTTTTTAAATGCCCACCCTCACTCCCACCGAGTAAAACCTTGTGCTCCCACCGAGTACCATTATTGTTCCATAGTGTAGGGTTCCTACCCGCGCGCGCGCGCCCCCGCTCCCGTGAACGTGCGCGCACCCGCTCCAGTTCACGCGCGCGCACCCGCGCGCGCGCACCCGCACTCGATCCCGCCCCCCTTCCCACCGATGGCCGCCCACCCGCCTCCCTGGGTAAGCTCCCACCCACCAACGAACATGGCCATCAATGGCTGATGCAGAGAGGGCCACAGGGTGGCTCTCTCTGCATCGGACGGCTAAAAAATGTTATAGCAGGATGCCTCAACATCGAGGCATCACTGCTATAACATGAAAGCAGTTGGAAGTGATCAGGATCGCTTCCACTGCTTTCAAAGACCAACGACGTATGGGGTACGTCCTTGGTCGTTAACTGCATTTTTTTGCAGGACGTACCCCATACGTCGTTGGTCGTTAAGGGGTTAAAGGTCATTAAAAAGGCCTAAGACCCCAATAACAGCTTAAACTCAGAATCCCCTATATACATGGGAGTCCCTATGTGCACATCAAAGTTTTATATATTATATATATATATATATATATATATATATATATATATATATATATATATATATATATATATATACCCAAGTGCCCTTATGAGGATAACACCTTTTTTGTTTGACAAAACACAGGCTTTTTTTACAACCTTGCTTATTAAGAGTTTAATAAAAATTTAAATAAAAATATGCATTTGTTTACACATGTTGTTGTAGAGTTCTAGCACCATGATATATACAAAACATAATGGTATAGTTTAAATCTGCTGAAATAAAAATAATATATAATATGTGCTGTTTTCGCTGAAATATGACCTACAGTGGGGCCAATTAGTGCAGTGTCTGCCACTAGCCACGGGCGTGATCACAATGCTATCTATATGGCCTACATGAGTAAATAAAATAGAGGCGGCCTTCAAGGGCTTAGAAATTATCATATGTGCCTCCCTAGGTTTGCTTTCAACTAGAATACCAAGAGAACACAGCAAAATTGTTGATAAAAGTATATTGGAAAGTTGTTTAAAATTACATGCCCTATTTGAAAAATGAAAGTTTTTTTTGGACTTGACTTTCCCTTTAAATGTTATCTGCATCTAAAAACTGCAAAACAGCTCAGCACTGTGGTGGAAATGGCTCAGCAGTTAAAGTAAATGTCAATTTTGATGCTAAAGTGCCCGGTTTTTAAAAATTGGATTAAAAACAGGGACACTTTAATTTATCAAAACTTACATTTCACTCCTGTTGAGAAAAAAACATTTACCTTTTAATCTTCACAGCAGCTCCAGCTTCCTCCGCTCGTCGCAAAGCCTCTTCCTGGATCTAAAATGAGGAATCCGGCTTCCTCCAATCACGGCGTTGAATCAGACACTGATTCCCCTGGGGGGGAAGTCATGATTGGAGGATGACCTATCCATCATTTCTGACATCAGAAATGGCTTGCAACGACCGGAGGAAGCTGGAGCTGCTGTGAAGATTAAAAGGTAAGTTTTTTTTATCAACAGGAGTGAAATGTAAATTTTGATTAATTAAAGTGTCCCTGTTTTTGATCGAATTTTTAGAAACCGGGCACTTTAGCATCAAAATTGACATTTACTTTAATGTTTGTTTTTTTACTTCTAGTCAAATGCTACAGTTCTAAACTCTACTGCAGGCAGATGTGTACTCAATAATATTTAGTGCTTGTTCATTAGAATCCTGATGAAAATAGCAACAATACAAACAGATCAGTATTTTCTAATGAAGTAAGTTCAGGCTCTAGTAAGAAAACCATGAAGTTATAATCCCCTTTCTAAAATACACAGTATACTAAATACTTCCTCTCTAGATACATTTATTGTGCTATTGTTTATTTGTCAGTAAATAGTAAGCCTTATTTGGTAGTTGGATTCTTTTGTAGGGTATTAGAAAGTGGATATGTATAGACTAGAAACAGGTTCACATTAGGGATGGGCGAATGTGTAAATTTCTGAATTAGAATGTTAGAACAAATATTATTACCGAAATTCGAATTACAAATCCGAATGTTGATACGAACGAATATTCTTAAAAATTCTATTTTCAATGCTATTTATAGTTTTCAAATGTCACTTTCGAATTTGAATGTTTATAATTAGATTAAATGTCCACATTCGAAATTTCGAACTTAACATTCTATTTAACAAATACTACTCAGAAGTTCAATAGTTCATGTGGTAGGGAATCTAGTAAATTGATACATAATAGATACAAATATATCAATTCGAATGTTTCTATTTCGATCGAATATTGCATAATTAGAATATTACATTTAAAGAAAGCATTAGAAATACTATTACAAACATATAAATTCGAATTTTTCGAATTCGAATATTGCATAATTCAAATATTTCATTTAAAGAAAGCATTAGAAATACTATAACAAACATATAAATTCGATTTTTTTTTTTATTTGAATATTGCATAATTCGAATATTACATTTAAATAAAGCATTATAGAAATACTATTACAAACATATAAATTCGAATTTTTCAAATTCGAATATTGCATAGTTTGAATATTACATTTAAATAAAGCATTATAGAAATACTATTACAAATATATAAATTCAAATTTTTCAAAACTAATATTTTCGAATGTAATCGTAAAATTCGAAACCGAACATTTGAAAATCGAATGTTAGAATGTTATGTAAACATTCAAATTCGATTCAAACGAACGAATGTGTTAAAATTAGTTTCATTTTTCGAATGTTGCGAAACATTCGCCCATCCCTAGTTCACATTAGGAATATATCATTTTTATTATTATTATACTTTATTTATAAACTCCAACAAATTCTGCAGTGCTGTCCATGGGTACAAATGGTAAAAGTACAACAATAATTCAATATTTGTAAGAGACAAGACAAAATGTATCGAACAAACAAATACAAGAGGAATTGAGGGCCCTATTCTTGAGGGAACTTACAAGCTAGAAGCGTAGGAGGGTGAGAAACAGGATGTGAGGACTGCAAGGGGGAGAATGATGTTAGTACAGAGGTAGATGAGGGCGATTCTTAGGTAAGTGGGATTAATTTGCTACAGAGTTGGGGGCTAGGCTTCCTTGAACAAATAATAATGCTTTATGCATTGATACCAGTCCAAAACCTATAAGCTGTCGATAGTGTTTAAAAACAAAAATATTCCATTACACATTTTTCACAAAGCATTTTACGAATTTTACATACTTCGGCGTATAACCCTGCACCTATACTGAAAGATGCTGCAATACAGCAAATCAGAGCCTGTTTCACCCGTTATATTCAAAATGCCACAATGATATAGAGATCAAAGTAATATGTCACATTAGACAATACAGACACCAACTGGGCACAAGTTATACAAGAAAAAAGCCCTAGATAATGTGTTTTATTGTGTTTGTTTTTTAGTTTTTTTAAAGGGACACAAAAGCTGAACCTGATGCATAATATTTTAATATCCAGGATTATAATAGGTTTCGCTTTTTTTTTTTTTTTAACATTCATTTTCAAGGGACATAAAAGACAAAATGTGGAATGTATTAGCAAAAATGCTTCTAGTAAAAGCTATAGCCGTTTCACTAGTGTACTTAAGTATGCTCTGTGCACCAGCATTTTAAACACAGCTCTTGCTCAGAGATCTGGTAATGACTCAAATGTTAACATTTTTTATCCAAAGATGTAATTTATCTATGTGCATTTCAATTTTGACCAGAATGTCTCTTTAAGTTCAGTTTAGTTTTAGTAAGTTTGTATAATGATTTTGTTAGAGTTTAGTTTTTAAGAAGAAACGTCTATACAATGTATTTGTTTTAATGCATTTTATTATTAGTTACAGTTGAGTACCAGGCATAATAACATCATGATATGACAGGGCTATTAGTAGCCTTACTTGCTCACACACCATCTGCAGGTCAGGGGCGCGATCCGATATACAGCGCAGGTTTAAGTGCAAGCGTGGAAACCTGAGCCGCCCGTAGTTTCAGCTCGCAACTCGAGCTATCCCATATACGGCGCCGTCAGATGCTAAAGTGCCGTAAGTCTGACAAACTAGCGATGTCCAAAAATCTGCGTAAGTACAAATTTCTGGAGTCGCCAGTGGCTTACGACACTTTAGAAACTGCCGCCGCCTACAAAAACTGACTAAATTATAAAATCTCCCGTAACTGTCTAACACGCCTCCCAAACATAGCCCGACACGTATACCCCTCTATCTGCAATCCCCCCTCTCAATCCTAACAATAAATGTATTAACCCCTAAACCGCCGCCCCGGACCCCGCCGCCACCTATATTAACTGTATTACCCCCTAATCTGAGCCCCCTACACCGCCGCCACCTATATTATATATCTAACCCCCTAATGTGAGCCCCCTACACTGCCGCCACCTATATTATATATCTAACCCCCTAATGTGAGCCCAATACACCGCCGCCACCTATATTATATATCTAACCCCCTAATATGATCCCCCTACACCGCCGACACCTACATTAACTATATTACCCCCTAATATGATCTCCCTACACCGCCGCCACCTATTTTAACTATATTAACCCCTAATCTAATCCACCTACCCCACTGCAACCTATAATAAATGTATTACCCCCTAAAATACTAAAATGTCCCTACCCTAAACTAAATTACAGCCCCAAAGTAATCAGCTCTATTACCAGCCCTTTAAAGGGCCTTTTGCGGGGCATTTCCCCAAAGTAATCAGCTCTTTTACCTGTAATCTGACCCCCCTACACCGCCGCCACCTATATTAAATATATTAACCCCTAATCTAATCCCCCTACACTGCCGCCACCTATATTAAATATATTAACCCCTAATCTAATCCCCCTAAACCGCCGCCACCTATATTAAATATATTAACCCCTAATCTGACCCCCCTACACCGCCGCCACCTATATTAACTATATTAACCCTAATTATATTAGGGTTAATATAGTTAATATAGTTATTATATTATATATATTATTAATATAGTTAATAATTAATATAGTTATTATATTATATATATTAACTATTATTAACCCTATCTAACCCTAACACCCGTAACTTTATTATTATTGCAATAAATCTAAATAATATTAATCTTATTAACTAAAATATTCCTATTTAAAACTAAATACTTATCTATAAAATAAAACCTAAGATAGCTACAATATAATTAATAATTACATTGTAGCTATTTTAGGGTTTATATTTATTTTACAGGTAACTTGGTATTTATTTTAACTAGATACAATAGCTATTAAATAGTTAATAACTATTTAATAGCTACCTAGTTAAAATAATTACAAATTTACCTGTAAAATAAATCCTAACCTAAGTTACAAATACACCTACACTATCAATAAATTAAATAAACTACAATTATCTAAACTAAAATATAATTAAATACACTAAACTAAATTACAAAAACAAACAAACACTAAACCACAAAAAATAAAAAAAGATTACAAGAATTTTAAGCTAATTACACCTAATCTAAGCCCCCTAATAAAATAACAAAGCCCCCCAAAATAAAAAAAATGTCCCTACCCTAAACTAAATTACAAAAAGTAATCAGCTCTATTACCAGCCCTAAAAGGGCCTTTTGTGGGGCATTGCCCAAAAGTAATCAGCTCTATTACCTGTGAAAAAAAAGAACACCCCCCCATTACAACCCACCACCCACACACCCCTACTCTATAACCCACCTTATCCCCCCTTAAAAAAACCTAAGTCTAACCCCCAAGTGCTCCTTACCTGTCCTGAAGACTGCGGAGAAGGTCCTGTTCTAGGCGGAGAAGTCTTCTTCCAGGAGGCGACCTCTTCTTCTTCCAGGAACCAGCCAGCGCGGAGCGGAGGAGTTGAAGACCGTTGACCGCAGAACTGAAGACTGTCCTCCCTGGAACTGAAGACCGGCGATGCAGGAACTAAAGATCGGCAACGCTGGAACTGAAGACCAGAGCCATGGAGCGTGGAGGATCCTCTTCATACGATCGCCGCCGTACACTGAATCGGAATTCAAGGTACGCGATTAAAAATGGCGTCCCTTGAATTCCTATTGGCTGATTTGAGCCTTCAAATTCAAATCAGCCAATCGGATGAGAGCTACTTTAATTCTATTGGCTGATTTGATTAGCCAATAGAATAAGAGCTACTGTAATTCTATTGGCTATTCCCTGCAAAATGCCCTTTAAAGGGCTGGTAATAGAGCTAGTTACTTTGGGGCAATGCCCCGCAGAAGGCCCTTTTAAGCGCTGGTAATAGAGCTGGTTACTTTGGGACAATGCCCTGCAAAAGGCCCTTTTCAGGGCTATTTGTAATTTAGTTTAGGGTAGGGACATTTTAGTATTTTAGGGGGTAATACATTTATTATAGGTGGCGGCGGTGTAGGGGGATTAGATTAGGGGTTAATCATTTTAATATAGGTGGCGGCTGTGTAGGGGGATTAGATTAGGAGTTAATCATTTTAATATAGGTGACGGCGGTGTACAGGGATTAGATTAGGGTGTAATGTAGTTAAAATAGGTGGCGGCTGGGTAGGGGGCTCACATTAGGGGGTAATCATTTTAATATAGATGGTGGCGGTGTAGAGGGATTACATTAGGGGTTAATAATTTTAATGTAGGTGGCGGCGGTGTAGGGGGATCACATTAGGGGGTTAGACATTTAATGTAGGTGGCATGCGTTAGGTGTTAGGTTTTATTTTGCAGGCAGTTTAGGGAGCTACGGGGCTCCAATACTCAGCGTAAGGCTTACTACGCCTGCAACTTGTGGCGAGGTGAAAATGGAGTAAGATTTCTCCATTTTCGCCACGTAAGTCCTTACGCTGTATATTGGATACCAAACTGCGCGGGTTTGGTATACCTGTCTATGGGCCAAAAATCTACAGCCGAAGGCAGAAATATACAAGCGTAACTTCTTTGATACGCTGTATATGTGATACCAAACCAGCGCAAAATTTGGCGTCGCCAGCTTTTGCGGGCGACGCTGCATATCGGATCAGGCCCTAGATATCTCAATAGGCACCATCAGTCGTGATAAATGTGAGTTTACAATGAAAACTAATATTTTTTTCCAGTAATTATGGTTTCACATTTTTTTGTAGTACAGCAGTCCCACCCCTTGCGCTCTCTCCCTCCCCCTCTCTTTTGCTCTCTCTCTCTCCCCCTCTCTTTTGCTCTCTCTCTCCCCCTCTCTTTTGAGCTCTTTTCCCCTCTCTTTTGAGCTCTCTCTCTCCCCCTCTCTTTTACGCTCTTTCTCTCCCCCCTCTATTTTGCGCTCTCTCTCTCCCCCTCTCTTTTGCACTCTCTCTCCCCCTCTCTTTTGTGCTCTCTCTCTCCCCCCCATCTCTTTTGCGCTCTCTCTCCCCCATCTCTTTTGCACTCTCTCCCCCTCTCTCTCCCCCCTCTCATTTGCGCTCTCTCTCTCACCCCTCTTTTGCGCTCTCTCTCTCCCCCCTCTTTTGCACTCTCTCTCCCCCCTCTTTTGCGCTCTCTCTCACGCCCTCTCTTTTGCGCTCTCTCTCCCCCCTCTCTTTTGCACTCTCTCCCCCCTCTTTTGCGCTCTCTCTCTCCCCCCTCTTTGGCGCTCTCTCTCCCCCCCTCTTTTGCGCTCTCTCTCCCCCCTCTCTTTTGCTCTTCCCCTCTCTTTTGCGCTCTCTCTCCCACCTCTCTTTTGCGCTCTCTCTTTTCCCCCTCTTTTGCTCTCTCTCCCCCCTCTCCTTTGCACTCTCTCTCCCCCTCTCTTTTGCGTGCTCTCTCTCCCCCCTCTCTTTTGCATGCTCTCTCTCCCCCTCTCTTTTGCGCTCTCTCTCTCCCCCCTCTTTTGCGCTCTCCCCCTCTCTTTTGCGCTCTCTCCCCCTCTCTTTTGCACTCTCTCTCCCCCTCTCTTTTGCTCTCTCTCTCTCCCCATCTCTTTTGCACTCTCTCTCCCCTTCTCTTTTGAGCGCTCTCTCTCCCCCATCTCTTTTGCGCTCTCTCTCCCCCTCTCTTTTGAGCTCTCTCCCCCATGTCTTTTGAGCTCTCTCTCCCCCCCCCTCTCCTCTCTCTCAACTCCTCTCTCTCTCCCATCCTCTCTCTCCCCCTCTCTCTCTCCCCTCTCTCTCTCCCCTCCTGTCTCTCTCTCTCCCTCTCTCTCCCCCCTCTCTTTTGTGCTCTCTCTCCCCCTCTTTTGCTCTCTCTCTCTCCCCCCTCTCTTTTGCGCTCTCTCTCTCCCCCTCTCTTTTGCACTCTCTCCCCCTCTCTTTTGCGCTCTCTCCCCCCTCTCTTTTGTGCTGCCTCCCCCTCTCTTTTGCTCTCTCTCTCCCCCCTCTCTTTTGTGCTCTATCTGTCTCCCCCCTCTTTTGCTCTCTCTCTCCCCCCTCTCTTTTGCGCTCACTCTCTCTCCCCCTCTCTTTTGCACTCTCTCCCCCCTCTCTTCGTGTTCTCCCCCCCTCTTTTGCTCTCTCTCTCCCCCATCTCTTTTGCGCTCTCTCTACCCCTCTCTTTTGAGCTCTCTCTCTCCCCCATCTCTTTTGCGCTCTCTCTCCCCCTCTCTTTTGAGCTCTCTCCCCCCCTCCTCTCTCTCTCCCCCTTCCTCTTTCTTTCTCCCCCTCCTCTCCCCCCCCCCTCCTCTCTCTCTCCCCTCCTCTCTCTCTCCCCCCTCTCTCTCCCCTCTCTCTCTTTTGCTCTCTCTCTCTCCCCCCTCTATTTTGCTCTCTCTCTCCCCCCTCTCTTTTGTGCTCTCTCTCTCCCCCCTCTTTTGCTCTCTCTCTCCCCTCTCTCTTTTGCGCTTTCTCCCCCCTCTCTTTTGCGCTCTCTCTCCCCCCTTTCTTTTGCGCTCTCTCTCTCCCCCTCTCTTTTGTGCTCTCTCTCCCCCTCTCTTTTGAGCTCTCTCCCCCCTCTCTTTTGCGCTCTCTCTCCCCCCCCTTTCTTTTGCGCTTTCTCTCTCCCCCTCGCTTTTGTGCTCTCTCTCCCCCTCTCTTTTGCGCTCTCTCTCTCTCCCCCTCTCTTTTGCGCTCTCTCCCCCTCTCTTCGTGCTCTCTCCCCCTCTCTTTTGAGCTCTCTCCCCCATCTCTTTTGCGCTCTCTCTCCCCCTCTCTTTTGAGATCTCTCTCCCCCCTCTCTCTCCCCTCTCTCCTTTCTCCCCCCCCTCTGTCTCTCCCCCCCTCTCCTCTCTCTCCCCTCCTCTCTCTCTCTCTCTCTCTCTCTCCCCCCCTCTCTCTCTTCCCCCTCTCCTATCTCTCTCTCCCCCCTCCTCTCTCTCTCCCGCCTCCTCTCTCTCTCCCACTCCTCTCTCTCTCCCCCTCCTCCCTCTCTCCCCCCTCCTCTCTCTCTCTCTCCCCCTCCTCTCTCTCTGCCCCCTACTCTCTCTCCCCCCTCCTCTCTCTCTCCCCCCCTCCTCTCTCTCTCCCCCCTCCTCTCTCTCCCTCCCTCCTCTCTCTTGCCCCCTCCTCTCTCTCTGCCCCCTCCTCTCTCTCCCCCCTTCTTCTCTCTCTCCCCCCCCCTCCTCTCTCTCTTCCTCCCCCTCCTCTCTCTCTCTCCCCTCCTCTCTCCCCCCTCCTCTCTCTCTCCCCCCTCCTCTCTCTCTTCCTCCCCCCTCCTCTCTCTCTCTCCCCCCCCCTTCTCTCTCTCCCCCCCTCTTCTCTCTCTCCCCCCCCTCTTCTCTCTCCCCCCCCCTCTTCTCTCTCTCTCTCTCTCTCTCTCTCAAAGTCCAGGTGTGTTTGTCCTCGTGCTGTCTCTACTGCACATGACAGCTTCGGACAAACACACTTGGCCTTTTATATAATAGGATGATAACATACATTATATATCCTGATTCTATAAAGACTTCATAAACTAAATATAGGATGTACATTGTACCTTCTAATATCCTCACCCCTGATGACAGTGTGAGGCCCCACCAAAGCACTTGGCCAGGGGTGTATGACCCTCTTGCCCTTCCCAAAGGAAAAGTCTTAAATAATATCACATATTATAATATTATGACATAGTACAGATACTTCCACATTGCTTCTAGTGTTGGGGGTAGAGATTTTTGCAGATTACAAGTGGCTCTCTAATGATAGTGCAACCTATACATTCAATGACTAGCTCTCATTTTACAAGTTGAAAGCTATAGGTTGCGCTCGAGCGAAAGCTGAAACTGCACTAGAATATTTAGCGCGACTTGAGACTTGGCCCCTGATGTCCCCTCTCTGTAAACAGTAGTTATGAACAGGTGGTCTTAGGACCGCTGCTCCTTAACTGGTCCGCCACCTCTGAGGCTGCGGACATCAATCCGCCCAATTGTGTACGATCGGGTTGATTGACACCCCCTTCTTGCCGCTGATTGGCCGCAAATCTGCAGGGGGCGGCATTGCACAAGCAGTTCACTAGATATGCTGTCGGCATTCAGCGATGCCCGCCGGACATGATACACTACAGCCTATCATGTCCACCATATTTTAATAAATCGGCCCCATGAAGTCAAGTGTAAAGGTTAAAAAAATTAAATCGCAAAACACATCAAAACATATTAAAATAAAATACCAGACTCATATATGTGTGCGTGTGTGTGTGTGTATGTAGAAATGGCTATATATATATATATATATATATATATATATATATATATATATATATATATATATATATATGTGTGTGTGTGTATTTATGTGTTCATATGTGTAAATATGTATGTGTACACATACTGTATATACATATACACAAGTAAACACACACACATATATATATATATATATATATATATATATATATATATATATATATATATATATATATATATATATATATATATATATATATATATAACTCCAATCGCACGTGTTCCAGCACTCCAACTTTGGTAGTTTAAAGGGACATTATACACTCATTTTTTCTTTGCATAAATGTTTTGTAGATGATCTATTTATATAGCCCATAAAGTTTTTTGTTTTTTTTAAATGTATAGTTTTGCTTATTTTTAAATAACATTGCTCTGATTTTCAGACTCCTAACCAAGCCCCAAAGTTTTATTTGAATACCGTCAGCTACCTTCTCCAGCTTGCTCCTGTTTGTGTAAAGGGTCGTTTCATATGCAAAAGAAGGGGGAGGGGGGGAGTGTCTTATTTGCCACTTGCAGTGGGCTTTCCAACTACCTTTTCAACAGAGCTAAACTAAGAGGTTCTAAGTAAGTTTTTAAACATTTTTATACTGGATTTTTATATCAGTATTCTTTATAGTAGTGTCTATTACAAGCAGTTATATGAAAATGAGTGTATACTGTCCCTTTAATACCGGACCTGGGTGCAATCCTTTAAATACATGTAGATACAAAAAGAGGAAAAGGAGGGCACTCTCAGGATTTATACGAATAGGAAATCATTTATTATTCTTCATCATTACAGCAGTGAAAAATCATAAGTCGACGTTTCGGCCTACAATGAAGCCTTCATCAGGACACATAAAAAACTGTTGAAAAAAAGAAAACACATCCAATATTTTGCCAATATACATAATAAAATAATACATACTCCCATCACCAAAATGCAAAACTTAACCATCCAGCTAAATTAAATTTAAAATTAAAATGCGGGCAACCCCATAGAAGCAAGACAAGCAAATTCAATAATACTGTAGAGATAGAAACCCCTGTACATAAAGGAAGAGGCTCGGCGTGATACTGTCAGGTGTTAGACACATAATGGGACCTCTCCACTATATATAGTACGTATGAGGCCCCCAGGGTTACACCAAAACCCCTGTGCTCCCATAGTTATAAGTCAGCTGCTAGCACCCTCCTAGGGCACGGCAGTGTGCCCCCAGTGGGTCATAAGGTAATGTATAAAACCACCATAGTATATAAGCTTATAATAATACAAGATAGGGTTAATTCCACGTATAGGTATCCTGCATCAAAATACTCAAAGTGCTAACACATTGTTATTTACTACTGCTGGCAGAGTTCTTAATCCGATACGAGTACGGATTAATGTAGTTGCCGGTGTTACCCGGTGTTTGTGAGGTATAAATTCCAGTCTGACTATGCAGGCTCTTGATATGTGGGTTTTGTTTAGATACAAGCCTGGACTTGTTCGTTAGCCCTGTGGCCTAGGCATAGCACTTTGAGTATTTTGATGCAGGATACCTACTTACGTGGAATTAACCCTATCTTATATTATTATAAGCTTATATACTATGGTGGTTTTAGACATTACCTTATGACCCACTGGGGGCACACTGCCGTGCCCTAGGAGGGTGCTAGCAGCTGACTTATAACTATGGGAGCACAGGGGTTTTGGTGTAACCCTGGGGGCCTCATACGTACTATATATTGTGGAGAGGTCCCATTATGTGTCTAACACCTGACAGTATCACGCCGAGCCTCTTCCTTTATGTACAGGGGTTTCTATCTCTACAGTATTATTGAATTTGCTTGTCTTGCTTCTATGGGGTTGCCGCATTTTAATTTTAAATTTAATTTAGCTGGATGGTTAAGTTTTGCATTTTGGTGATGGGAGTATGTATTATTTTATTATGTATGTTGGCAAAATATTGGATGTGTTTTCTTTTTTTCAACAGTTTTTTATGTGTCCTGATGAAGGCTTCATTGTAGGCCGAAACGTCGACTTATGATTTTTCACTGCTGTAATGATGAAGAATAATAAATGATTTCCTATTCGTATAAATCCTGAGAGTGCCCTCCTTTTCCTGTTTTTGTATATATATATATATATATATATATATATATATATATATATATATATATAAATATATATATATATATATATACTTTTGAGTCCTTCCCAGCCAAATACTTTCAAACATGCAATATAATTTTTAAACAATTTTAATGTTTTAATTTGTTTTTATTATAAATACCTGAAATTTCTATGTTCTTCATTTATATACGATATCTATATCTATATCATATAGATATATAGGTATAGATAAATATTTTACAAACAAATATTTATATATATATAGAAATATATATTTAAAAATAAAAAGAACATTTTCTTCCAGTAAAGATAGGAATTTAAAGTATTCCTAATGCACCTCCGGCTTTGGCGCTGTTGATCTAGCGGAGTGTTGGGTTAGCATGCGAGTGATAACTAAAAAGGCTTTCTTAAGCACGGCCCATAGAAGTTTATGGGGAGAAGGAGTTAGTACGGTCAGGATATCTGAAGTCCTGAAGTTAGCTAACTTGAGTCTTTTGCTACTACTTTCAACTTGTAATACGTGTGCTAATCCGGGCGTTCTAATTTTTTACTTTGAGAGCAGTTAGCGCTTGAGTGAAAAAAATAGGTGCGCCACTTGTATTCTGGCCCTTAATGTGAACAGCTATTTTTTCTTTGGAAATAAGATCTGAAAGAGAAGAGAGAAATTATGCCCTAAAATGATATCAAAATAGTCATCACCTGATCATTGTGACGTTCAGAGCTGTCTTAATAAGGTGGGCAAATAGTAACAGTGCTACTGTTCTGTCTAAAAATAGTAAAACCCTTCTTTACAAACAATACGCATATGTAGAATTATCAGATATGTTTAATATAGAGTTTTTAGAAAATTCTACAAGATTTCTCTCTATCAATCATTTGAGGAAAAGAGCACATCTCTTAAAGGAAACATTTTACACCAGCCCCTATCTGCAAATTAAATATTAACATTTTAACAGATTTATAAATACATGAGCTGTGCAGATTTATTCTCAATGACAGCACTAACTAACCTCAGTTGTACCAGCAACCAATTGTTAAAGTCAACAGTGCTCACACAACATCACAGACTGAACCTTCTTTTAAAATAAAGGATCATAAGTTCCTATAAATAGTAGATTGGAGTGGCATTAATGTCGGACATAACTTGATCTGGATAGAGCATGGAATTTTGAAATCAAACTTTCCAATTGATATGTGTTATCAAATTTACTTCATTATCTTGGCATCCTTTGTATACCTACGTAGGCTCAGGGGCAGTATATGGCAGCAGTTTATGCAAAAATGTGGTTGTTCACAATATATTGTTTAATAATTATTGACATGTTAAGAGCTATAGATTAAACATTTTTTGGTAACACAATCACAATCAGCCATTTTCATTGTTTCTTGTAAACATTTTTTCAATATTGGTTTAGTGAAAAATGGCCCTATAAAAATAAATAATAAGCACTTTCAGACTAATAAAAACTAATCAAATCAATATCCCAACAAACACACTATAACGATAAAACCCCTGTTAAAACAAATATTTGTTTTTTCGAGCACAATAACTTAATTACGCACGTGTCACCTATTAGTATAACTACAGACTATAAAAAAGGATCATTTGACATACAAACTATGTTTTTCACTAAACCCATGCAATCACCATTTTGTTTGTCATTGAACATGGCCATTTTGTTTTTTATATTGAAAAATCAGAAGATTAACAAGGTGGGTGTTAATGGCCAATGAGGGGTGTTATTGGCAGAGGCAATTTGTAATTGTGATCATAGGCGGCAATACCATTCGGCGGTCGCCTAAGGCCCTAAAAAGTGTGTCTTCATCTTCATATGGGCATTTTCTTTTATGTGCGTCATGTGCATGGCACGTTGATGAGTCAAAAACCCTGTTGGATATTTGACATAGAAGCATAGGAAGTGCCTGTGAGCTCTTCCCTGACTTTCTGCCAGTTACTACTGTTTACCCTGGTGCTACATGTTCCAAAATGCAGTCATGTAAAAGGAGAGTTGTGGCTGAGGGGTTATATTGTGCACCCTCCTATCCTGCATGTCTAAATGCCACCCTTGTTGTCTCCTTAGCGCCTCAAAACATGAGTACTATGTGGGGCAGTTATGGAGCACCATGTGAATTGCATAAAGCGAGTAGACAAATGCAGGTGTGATTGAAAAGAGGAGAGTAGAGACCAGTGTGATCAATTGAAGAACCTGAGGATGTGAGAAGTTGCCACACACTGCTTGAAAAGAATCAGGGAGCATGGGATAGCCTGTTTGAGGGAGCTCCAGAGGATACAAAATAAATAGAAAACATCTGCTATGACCGTCCTTTACTAGCTACATTCTACTCTTTCTGCACCATCACCTCATCTCTCCTTTTTTCTCCTTGCTCTATCACTTCACCCTCTATTTTTCTGCCCCTTTTCCTTTTTTCTCCTTCAATCTCCATTCTCTCTTTACCCTCTCTTTCTCCCTTCTTCTTCCTTTTCTCACTTTCTCCTCTCTATTTACTCTTCTTCCTCCATACTTTCTCTTCTTCTCTCCAGCTCCCTTTTAACTCTCTCACATTTCTCTCCACTCTCTTTTTCTTTATTCTTTCTCTTTTCTCTCTCTCTAAGGGCCGAATTATCAAGCTCTCAAAGGAGCTTGATGCCCCTGTTTCCGTGCGAAACTTATATGATTGTGCTGATTGATAACCCCTGCTAGTGGCCGCAAATCTGCAGGGGGCGGCATTGCACAAGCAGTTCTGGTGAACTGCTTCTACAAACATTGATAAATTGGCCCCCTAGTCTTTACACTGTCCTCTCCTTTTTCTGTCTTTGTACACTATCTTTCCATTCTCTCATCCTTTATTTTGCTCTCCATCTAACTCACTCCTCTCAATTTACTGTCTCACTTCTTTTTTTATTTCCATCTTCACTTTCTCTCTACTCTCCCATTCTCGTTTTCCTATTTCCTTTCTCTCTTCTTCTCTCTTTCTCTTTACTCCCTTATTTCTCTCTCCTTTCTCTCGTCTATTAACTTTTTCCTCTATTTTATTTCTCTTCTTTCTATCCATTCTCTCTCTCTTTCTCTTCTTTTCTCTCTATAGATTTCACTATTCTTTATCCTCTCTCTTGATTCTCCTTTCCCCAATCTCCAATCGACCTCACCTCTTGCTTCCTCTTTTCTTTAGCTTCTCTTTTTGCTCTACTCTTTCAGTGAAATCCAGAGCAGTTCATATGCAGATTTATTTGGTTCATTTTCGCTGTTGTTTTTTGTCGAGGGGCCTCATATTTGAGCCTTGCCTAAGGCTCATTGTAGAACACACTGTCAATACTGGTTGGCGTGATCTGCTGAAAACAAGCAGAAGATTGTGATGAACCCCAATATTTATAACAAAGGTTTACATTGTTGCAAACCCTTCTGCTATGTCGTTCTTAACACACATGCACATTCCTGTGCCTATTTAAGTATGCTCTCACAAAAAGATTCCAATTTTATAATAGAAGTAAATCAGAAGTTTCATGTTTCTTTGAGTCCTAAAAACCGGCTTGTAAATTCCAAAATTGCCAACAAATAATTTATCAGTAGCTGTAATCCTGGTTTCTGCTTCAAGGAATGCCAGTTTTTAATAAGGTAAGAAAAAATGAATTATATCCTTTTAAATATAGAACAAAGCACAAAATAAAAAATAAACTTTTTAGCTAAAATGTAATAATTTGCAAATGATGTACAGTAAACTTAATTAAAATAGTTCTTCCATTTGACAAAGATACAAGCAAGAAATAAAAATCAGCAATATATCAGTTCAAACTTTATTGCGCAATTACACATGACCCCAGTAACATCAGAATGTTACTGCTAACCCTCCGTTAAAAAAAAATGTTCATTTGTATATGATTTATTTCTATGTTATTTAATGATACATTTTTATGGTGCTTGCTTAAAACAAAGAATCATTGAGATTTCTACAGTAGTGTCTTATTTCTTGCTTTTTCAATTCTGTTGTGTATTTCATAGCTAGTCTACACTCTCATAGGAAGCAATGATTTTTGCTGTCTATTGATTAAACGCATAAAGTGATTGAAGTGCAATGATACTATGAGGCTCTGCCAAGTGCTACAATTTTTATTATTTACAAACCTATAGCTGAGAAGGCTTTGAGAAAAAAAATGTATATTTAAAGCTCTCTTATTTCACATTAGAAACTGCAGTACATATCAGGTATTAGTCATTAGATATGAACATGTTTAATGTTTTACACATTTGTATTTGTATTCATAAACAATCTAACATATAAAGCAGTTAGGGGGTCCCAGTAGTTATGGGCTTTTAACAGTTAGGGGTCTTGGGGGAATGGGATCCGTAACAGAGGGTGGATGTTTATCAGTGAGGGGGTTTGATCTATTATGCATTGTTTTTGCATTTGCATCTACTAAAAGAAAGGAACACTATAGCTAGATAAACAATACCAGTCCTGTACATAGCAACTTCTATGATACCTTATACCCATAAACGAAATTAATCGATATCACACAAAATTGTTGTTTTGGAAACATCCTGGTAAAAATATATTAACAGGAGATAATATAATATACAGAGCAATGCAATGCTCCTTCCATATATGTATTCAAATAATAGAACAAACTTTGCTTAAAAGGGACCCATTGATGATACCTATTGCTATATTCCTTTCCTTTTATATGATTCGCACAGTTTGCAGTTTGCCTAAAAAATGTAAGTTGATTGCAAACTTGATCATAATGAGAATAAGATGAGTTATTGAAATCTTTTTTTGCTTCTTTTTTTCTGAATTGGTATAATTTAGAGTTCATTTTCTTGTTTTTATTGCAATTATAGGTTTTGTGAAGAGCACTAAGAACCATATAAAAAAATCCTTCTCTCCTGGTTAGTCCGCCACAGAGAAGATGCACTTCCTGTACAAATATTTTATTTCTATACAGCAACACTGTTGTGACCTTCTTGGGCACCATGAAATATTGTATAGGCAGATTATTACACTTTCCTTAAACTTGAGCCCTGTTTTGCAGGGTGGGGGTGGGCAAACACATGATGCAGGTGGAGCCCTAGCCTCAGAAGCTTCCCCCCTGTAGCAATGCCACTACAGACTTTAGGGCCGCATGGGCCCAGTCTCAATTTAAATATCTGTGACCCCTGTATTTACGGCCCTGTTGGCAGGATTTTCTGTAAAGCAATACTCTGGTGGACAGCTTGGAAGCCCTGCCACCATATTGCAAATCATTACACTCTCCTTAAACTGTAATCCTGGTTTGTAGGAGGCACACAGATGGACGAGACATAATGTAGATTAAGTGATGCCAATACTGATTGCAGGGTCAGATGGGATTCCTAGAGCTGTGGACCCAGTCTCAAACACTATATTATTTTATCCATTGGTTTATCCAGCCTAGAGGGAAAACGTTAGTAGTCTACTCATTATTAAAGATAGGAAAAAGTGAATTATTTTACTCATCCACTGCAATATCTTACTTGTTTGGGACTAGTGAACCAGTGGAAATGTCAAGCCCTGTATATATAACAGTTGTCTGTTTTGAAGCGAGAGTGGGTTTTTAATGAAGTCAAATTCTCAAATTCATTAAATGTTTGCAAAAATACTTCTCAAGTGCAATTCGAACAATTTTACAAAGCAGTAGAGCTTACGAGACAAAAATGACATCAAGAAGATCAGTACACATAACATATGTCATGCAATTATAGCAGAGAATATAAACCTTTTTGGGGATACAACATGTGGTACATCAAGTAAAAGAGGAGATTCCCAGCAGTGAAACTTCTGCAACTTCTATTTCAATGTGTGTGTTACACTGTTACAAATCTGTAAGTCTGATTTGAAATTACTGGAAGTCATAGAACATTGCTGGTATTGAGCACGTCTAGGTATTCCCTGTAAGTAAACTTGTAAGCATATGTGTTTAAACATTTAACTGCTCCCATTTATTCTCATCAATGCCTGCAGTGACTATCACATGAAGAGCATTACACTTCGCAGTGCAGGATATCACCAGAGTCTCATTCATTATATTGTCTCCAGAGCTGGAAAGCAGCTTTTGAACATGGTTGTGAATGGTAAACATGAATGGCATTATCTTCCATGGGGAAAATACTGTTCTCTTCCTGTGATTCGTCTCCTCTTGGGTGAAGTTCAAAGGGTTGAGGAAACACTTGTCTAACATGCATTGTACAAAGTTCCAGACAGCTGTGAGTACTTTACCTTATTATTGCCAGTTACATTTTAATGCTTCTAAACTGAACCATTGGGAGGTCTTATTTTCACAAATGCCTCTCTCCTCTGTGATGTTATCATGTGTTGAGCAGAAACCCTTCTGAAAACACAGAGTGCACATAAATGTCTCCTTGTAAACTCTGCAGAGACTCTCCAGGGATGAGTATTTAACATTTATTTAATTACATGTTGATCCAAACTAAGGAAAAAATCCCATTGTCCATATGCAATTCTTTAGTGTAGCACTTTTTTATTAATAATCCATTTTAATGGTTATTATAAGTATACTAAAAAGTCTCCAGTGTTGTTAAAACTTGAAAGATTTCATTACCTCAGGACAGGCAGACTGGCCATACACGAAACAATGACACTGACCTGGACAAGACGGGGACTATAAAGCAAACCTGCAACACATTGGTTTTTGACTGAAGAACCACACTACCTTGCCCACATGGGGATTAGATCAATGGGATGGAGATTTCCTCTGTCACTGAATAACACTCCCACTCACTCCTCCCCTTCCCGCCACACCCTTCCCCCCCTCCCCTTACTCTAAACTACACCACTGATCCCCTCCCCAAACCCCCCCCCCTTTTTTACCCCCTTTTTTACCTACTCCCCCCCCCTTTTTTTTTTTTTTTTCCTCTCTCTTCCTCTTCTCCCTTCTTCCTCTCTCCCCCTATCTCCCCACCCTAACTCTTCTCCACCCCATACCTTACTCTTTAATTCTTCTCCACCACACCCATCCGGGTGGTAACTTCAGAGACTCTTAAAACCCAGCTGTGTGAAGCAAAGATGCTGGGTACTTTACGGTTATCAAATTTTATCCCTGAAGTTAAGTTTAACTGAATATGTTATTACAAAGATGTGATGTGTTTACATACAGCGAGTTGTTACACTCGCTGAAACAAGCTCAAAGTTGAACATGGATGAAGCCAGAGACAATCAATGGACAAAAAGGACTGTCTTGTTCCACAATAATACTCAATAATACCTGGACATTTGAGGTTGAAAAAGATACACTTGTTGTTGAATGAGGGTGTCCTCGCAGTTTCATTACTTTTTGTATCTCATATGAACAATACCTCATGTATGTAATGCTTCTTCGTTTATAAATAAAGCTTGTTTTGAAAATTAAAAAAAAAAAAAGTCTCCAGTGTTAGTGAAAAATATGTTTTTAATATAGTTTTAAATACACCAGATGTATGTAAAAATATATTAACTCAAAATAAAGTTGTTTCGTTTTGTTTTATTTATTATGGCTGCATAATAATGCAACCATGGTTGAAATTTGATAAATCATTATATATTATATCCTGTTTTCCAAATGCTTATACCTTTTTAATGGTGCAAGAAATTGTTCTGCAAGCATAGGTGACCTTACACTATGTAATCTACAAGACAGAAAATTAACGGGTGGCAGACTACTTACCTTTCCTGACTACCTCCCAAAAGGTAAGATTTATTGATACACTAAAATTGTTATATTTATCTTATGTGTGGCCCTAAGCAGGGGGAAATCTACCTCTACTATACTCTCCCCCAACTACAAACCCACACATATATTTATTTATATACATTTTTTTTCTCTCTTAAGTGGGCACAAGGAGGGGTCTTGTACTCACACTTTGAGACAGGGAGCACATAATTAGTATGCAAAGTGATTTATGCTATCAATGTCTACATTTCTATCCAAACCTTCCACTGCATACCCTAAGGGGTCAATTTATTATTGGCCAAATTGGGCCAATTCACCCTTTTTCCGCGCAAGCCTTTAGGCTAGTTGGAAATAGGAGTTAAGAAGCAGTGTTCTATAGACCGCTACTCCTTAACTCATACGCCACCTCTGAGGCTGCGTATAGCAATCGGCCGATCCAATATGATCGGGCTGATTGACACCCCCTGCTAGCGGCGGTATTGCACAAGCAGTTCAGTAGAGCTGCTTGTGCAGTGCTGAATACGGACAGCGTATGCTGTCCGCATTCAGCGATGTCTAGCGGACATGATACGCTACAGTGTATTATGTCCGCCAGACTTTAATAAATTGACCCCTAAGTCTCTACATTGCACAGCTGCCCATTTTTAGTAAAATGGAAAGATAATATTATGACAATGTATATAAGGCTTCTATAACTAAATTTTTCTGCTAAACAAGCCATTGATTGTTTTCAGATCGTCCCCATTATGGGCTAGATTACAAGTGGATCCCTATTTAAACTTGCACCCGCAAAGGGGCAAATTTGCCTGTTAACGGGCGCACGTTAAATAACCAGCCATTACAAGTGGTTGGTTAATACCCCCACAAACTCGAGGAACTCCCCTGCGCTTAGTGCAATTAACCAGAAGTAGATAGTTCCTTTTAATAAAATAAAAAGATGAGCATTTTGTGTTAAATAAACAAAGCAGTTAGAAGGGGTTAAAGTAAGGGGATGTGGGGTATTAGAAAAAAAACTCACTGAAAAGTACCTTTACATAGATGTGAATGGGTACTGTGTTATCACTGTAAATATATACCATATGTATATGATTTTATACATATATATTTTTGTGTTAATATGTGTATATACACATATAAGCGCACACATATAACACATATATATATATATATATATATATATATATATATATATATATATATATATATTCATATACATATATATTGTTAATTAGCTGTCCAACACTGCATGACTTACCCCCTGTGCTGGGCTAGGTGCTTTGTCGTGTCTCAAGGCATGAGAACAAGGCCCCCACTGGAGCCTATGGAAGCACACTCTCGTAAGAGCAAGGCTTCCAGGCAATGCAAACACAAGGTCACATTCCCATTGCGCTTAACTTGTAATACCAGTGCACTTTTGCGTACACTGGTATTACTTAGTGGAGCGCAAATATTGTGCATGCGAAAGCGCAATTTTGAACTCCACTTGTATTTTAGCCCTGTGTAAATATTACATTTGTATAACGTTATTATTTGATACTGATACAAAATAATATTCCTAGATGGAGAATCCATTCTTCAGTTGATGAGTTGACATCCTCTACATTCCGGATTGGTAAGTAATCTCTGCAGTTTTCAGTTACTTTGTTGAAAACTATTTTAAGAGTTGATTCCAAGCAAATTTTTGGCGAATAAACACACTTTCCCATTGGACATGATCACAGTTGTAGGTTTTTGGCTGTTTCTTGGAGCCCATAACACATGGGAAAAAAATGTCTCTTTGATTGCAATCTGTTTTCTCAATACTTCTCAACAGGTTTTCAAGACCATTTTACACTTATTGAATTTGATTCATTAAAGTCACTTAATTAAGTTCCAAGACAATTTGCAATAATTCTATTATGTTACATGTGTGCAAGACCACAGGCCACAGGCGACATTTTAGAGTTGTAAAGGTGTATTTATAAATACAAAGGTATTAAAACTATTTCTTAATGCACCTTCAGCTTTAGCGCACTTTGGCTTAGCACACCTTCAAGTTAGTGCAGCTGAATTTTGTAGTGCGCCCCATAGAAGTCTATAAGGTGAGGGAGTTATCTGACCTTGAGATGTTAGCACGCCTGAAGCTTTTGCTCAAACGCAACCATTTTACTTTCAACTTGTAATATAAACGCAAGAATAAGAGCGCTATTGATTTACTTTGAGCAGTGTTAGCACTCAACAGCACTAATATTTTTGCGCTCCACGTGTAACCTAGGCAAGAATGTTACAATGAGGAGGAAACTAGAATGCGCTGCATGCTCCACATTCATTCAGTGGCCCCTAGTTATCAAGCCATCAACCTCAAATACGCTGGAATTCCGCAGCGCATTTGTGGCGAGGCTGATTCGCCTTAGTTATCAAGCCCTGCTGCCCGGCAAAAGTAGAATTTTGTGACGTAAGCTTCGAACCGCCGGACTCAGTCCAACACATATCGATTCTTACGTCACTCCAGATGTTCCGCACACAAGTTCGGCACAATCTAACTACTTTTGCTAGTTATCAAATGACTAGCAGGTACGCTCTGCACTTTTCCGGCCCAGCGTACCTGGTTTTCAATCCGCCGCCCTGAAAGCGGCGGATCCCATAGGAATCAATGGGAGTCTGACCATAGGGAAAGTTCATGTTCGCTTCTGCCCGATATCCCATTGATTCCTATGGGAGATGTCTGCACCCTAACATGTAACCCGAGTCTAAACACCCCTAATCTGTCCCCCCCTACACCACTGCAACTAAATAAAGTTATTACCCCCTAAACCACCGCTCCTGGAGCCCACCGCCACTCTAATAAACTGATTAACCCCTAAACTGCCGCTCCCGGACCCCGCCGTCACTATAATAAACTTATTAACCCCTAAACCACCGCTTCTAGACCCCGCCGCAACTATAATAAATGTATTAACCCCTAAACCGCCACCTACATTATACCTAGTAACCCCTATTCTGCCCTCCCTATACCACCGCCACCTATAATAAATTTATTAACCCCAATCCTGCCGATCCCGGACCCCGCCGCAACTAAATAAATTGTTTAACCCCTAAACCGCCTCTCCCGAACCCCGCCGCCACCTATATTAAATTTATTAACCCCTAATCTGCCCCCCCATCAGCCAATCAGATTGAGCTCGCATTCTATTGGCTGTTCCAATCAGCCAATAGAATGCAAGCTCAATCTGATTGGCTGATTGGATCAGCCAATCGGATTGAACTTCAATCTGATTGGCTGATTCAATCAGCCAATCAGATTTTTCCTACCTTAATTCCGATTGGCTGATAGAATCCTATCAGCCAATTGGAATTTGAGGGACGCCATCTTGGATGATGTCACTTAAACGAACCGTCATTTGTCGGGAAGTCGTCGGTGGAAGAAGATGGCTCCACGTCGGCTTGTCTGAAGATGGCTCCGCTCCGGATGGATGAAGATTGAAGACGCCGTCTGGATGATGACTTCAATCGGATGGAAGACTTCTTCAGCGCCCCTTGGATGATGACTTCAATCGGATGGAAGACTTCTTCAGCGCCCCTTGGATGATGACTTCAATCGGATAGAAGACTTCTTCAGCGCCCCTTGGATGATGACTTTGGCCGCTGCGGATGTCCTCTTCTGTTCCATCGGTGGTCGGCTGACGGCTGGCTGAAGACGGCTAAAGGTAGGATGATCTTCAGGGGGGTAGTGTTAGGTTTATTTAAGGGGGGTTTGGGTTAGAGTAGGGGTGTGTGGGTGGTGGGTTTTAATGTTGGGGGGGGTTGTATTTTTTTTTTACAGGCAAAAGAGCTGAATACTTTGGGGCATGCCCCACAAAAGGCCCTTTTAAGGGCTGGTAAGGTAATAGAGCTGTTAACTTTCGTAATTTAGAATAGGGCAGGGCATTTTTTTTATTTTGGAGGGCTTTGTTATTTTATTAGGGGGCTTAGATTAGGTGTAAGTAGCTTAAAATTGTTGTAATATTTTTTTAAATGTTTGTAACTTTTTATTTTTTATTTTTTGTAACTTAGTTTTTTTATTTTTTGTACTTTAGTTAGTTTATTTAATTGTAATTCATTGTAGTTATTTGTAGCTAATTTATTTAATTAATTTAATGATAGTGTAGTGTTAGGTTTAATTGTAACTTAGGTTAGGATTTATTTTACAGGTAATTTTGTATTTCTTTTAGCTAGGTAGTTATTAAATAGTTAATAACTATTTAATAACTATTCTAACTAGCTAAAATAAATACAAAGTTACCTGTAAAATAAATATAAATCCTAAAATAGCTACAATGTAATTATTAATTACATTGTAGCTATCTTAGGGTTTATTTTACAGGTAAGTATTCAGTTTAAATAGGAATAATTTATTTAATGATAGTGTAGTGTTAGGTGTAATTGTAGCTTAGGTTAGGATTTATTTTACAGGTAAATTTGTCTTTATTTTAACTAGGTAGCTATTAAATAGTTAATAACTATTTAATAGCTATTGTACCTAGTTAAAATAAATTGAAATTTGCCTGTAAAATAAAAATAAATCCTAAAATAGCTACAATATAATTATTAGTAATATTGTAGCTATATTAGGGTTTATTTTAAAGGTAAGTTTTTAGTTTTAAATAGGATTAATTTAATAAGTTAATAAGAGTTATAATTTTTATATGTATTTAATTAATATTTAAGTTAGGGGGGTGTTAGGGTTAGACTTAGGTTTAGGGGTTAATAATTTTATTTTAGTGGCGGCGGTGTAGGGGGGGGCAGGATAGGGGTTAATAAATTTATTATAGGTGGCGACGGTGTGGGGAGGGGGCAGATTAGGGGTTAATAAGTTTAATATAGGTGGCGGCGGGGTCCGGGAGTGGCGGTTTAGGGGTTAAACAATTTATTTAGTTGCGGCGGGGTCCTGGATCGGCAGGATAGGGGTTAAAAAATGTATTATATGTGGCGGCGGTATAGGGGGGGCAGGATAGGGGTTACTAGGTATAATGTAGGTGGCGGTGGGCTCCGGGAGTGGCGGTTTAGGGGTTAATACATTTATTATAGTTGTGGCGGGGTCTAGGAGCGGCGGTTTAGGGGTTAATAAATGTATTTAGTTGCGGGGGGCTCCGGGGGCTCCGGTATAGGGGGTAGAACAGTGTAGTTTAATGTGGGTGCTTAGTGACAGCTTATCAATAAAGCTGTAGAAAAGCCGAAGAGCAGCGAGATCGGATGAGTGATAACTATCACTGTCCGCTGCTCATCGCCCCATACTTGGTGTGCAGCTTTTTGACAGCTTTTTTGATAACTTTGGCGAGATTATTCAGGTCTGCGATGGTAGGCGAGCTTAGGCGGGCGTATTGGGCCGGCGAAGGCAGGTAAGTAGACACGTTGATAACTAGGCCTCATTGGGTTGGAGGAGAACATTGTTCAAATAGATTGAATGTGTTCCTATACATGTTTAAGCAATATATCATAACAAAAATTGCACAAACGATTATAATAAAAATATATTTATTTGTATATGATACTGAGACCATAACTGCCTTCATGTAACACCTTTGCACAAAATATTACATTCATTGTTCAACATTAATATTTGAGTAGCGATAGTTAATACAAATATGAAACCATTTGGAGTGGGGAGTTTAAGGCACACAATTTGAAAGAATTTATTTTTCTCATCAAAAATATTAAAGAGACACTCAAGTCAAAATGGAACTTTCATGATTCAGATAAAGCAGAAATTTTAAACAACTTTTCAATTTAACCCCTTAAGGACCAAGGCCATTTTTCAATTTCTTACCCTGAAGGACCAGGGCTATTTTTAAATTTCTGCGGTGTTTGTGTTTAGCTGTAATTTTCCTCTTACTCATTTACTGTACCCATTATTTTCATCATATTTTATCATTTACTTTAAAAAAATGATAAAATATTAGGAAAAAACACACTTTTTCTAAATTTTTTTTTTTTTTTAATATATTTTTTATTGAGGTACTCAAAATAGGCATACAAACAGCATAAGTATATAATGACAATGGCGTTCATATAGCTTTCTTAACATGTTACAAAATTAAAAACTTAAACAGAACAATAGGATTAGTTTGTAATGCCTGTGTAAAGGGGAACCTTCTCAAATGAACACTGGAGGCCCACTAGGGACCAAACATAAGGGAAATAACTGAAAGTGAGGGAAGGTAAAGGGAAAAAAAAAGAGAGATCACTTTTGGATCTCACTATTTTGACCTCGGGTTTTGTAGGTTAAGTTTCTATGATGCTAATTATTTTTCCAAAAGTAAACTATAGTTGTTCGCTCCAAAAGCATCATACCTGGGTCTGATATATAAAAATAAAGGTTATTATGGATTGGAGGTATACTATGTGGTTGGGAAAGAACTATGGTTGAGATGCGGCATAGAAAAGACAAGCCGCGTAGGTAGCCCTCCTGCAATAGGAGGTCCATTATGGTGGTGATGGGGGGGGGAGGTGGTAATAATAACTAGGTAAGAAAAGTAAGTGACTTAGGAAATTAGAGACTTATCATGAATCAAATGGAGGGCAGGTGGATAAGTGTTCTGGGCATCCAGTGGTGAGTGGGCTAAGTAAACAGGCTTCAATATTACAAAATAACATAAATATGTATACAGTTTCAAAAACATAATGACTACTGAAAGCAAAGCAGATTAGTCATATATCCAGTTCAGTGAAGGTTATTACTATGCATATCAAGACTGACAGGATGGATGTAGTTCAAACAAGAGGTAATGCGTGTGTGTAGCACCATTCACAACCAGAGCTCGTAGATAGTCAACATTATTAATAATTAGGCACTGGGTCTATGGGAATATGTAACAGGGCGTTAAGCTAGGTTTGTCAATGTTATGGGTAAAAGACTGGAAATAAAGTATGTTGTAGGTACCCTTGCTACTGGGCAGTGTATATAAAATGGCGCCGCCTCGGCCGCAGGCAGAGCCTATGCGAAAAGTAGACATGTCTCAGTAGTCATATTCATACAATATGGGTAGAGCTTCCCTTGTTTCCTCCTGAGAGAGAGTGAATGGTCTCTTATATTGCCAAATCAGGCAAAAACATGTTTACAAATCTATAGATCTACAACAAGCTATTCCTCTTCTGCTAGAATGTGCCATGTGTTAAAAGGAGTTGAGAAAAGGTATGGGATATTTTTGCCATTAGTGTCAGCATGTATTATATGTTGCCGTTAACCTCCATAAAGAGAGTAAAACCAGAGGAACATTGAATATTATAAACAAGACTGTTTAACAAGCAAACTGCAGCGGATGTAAAACAGCAGACTATATAATTGTAACCAGGCTATGTATAAAGACACAGTACACGTGTTCAGTAGTATAAGAAATTCCTATGCTTAGCAGGGTCTGTAATACAGTAAAAGTGCCTACTATAAGTTACATTAGAACAACCAAGGGAGATCCTTATGTCAGCCTGTGCATGAATATGTGGTTAAATATCACCTATAGAAGAAATGCCCATCATACCAGCAAAGTGTCCCAAAGAGTTATAAAGTCCAAGGAATCTAGTCTCTCAACCGACTTCTTGTTTTCTCAGTAGCCGCTGTGTGCCTATAAAAGTATAGGGGTGGCAGATATAGAGTTTTTACAAAGCTTGGTAGACACATGTTTCTAAAGGTATGAGAACGCTGTAAGGGATAAACAGCTATGGAGTAACCCTCTAAGGTGTTAGTGCACAGTGGAAAAGTTTTAGTCACAAGGAGTCTCCATCCGGCGTATGTCATACAGGCCAAATAGAAATAAACACACTGCCCCTCCATTTAATGTCACTCGGGAGACCGTAGTAAGTGCAAGGGGCATATTAGTTTGCAGGATTATCCTTTTATCCTATGCCTTTAGGGATCATCAGGTGGGTATCTGTGTTAGCTGTCCCGCTGATAGAGAGTGAATCGGGAGCAAAACGAAAGTAAGTATTCTGTCGGGTTACCGCTCTCCATACTTGTGCAGGGCTCCGCTGACTTGCTGCATTACCGATCTGCTGCATCACTGCCACCTCGATGTTAGATTCAGCAGTAGTTATCCCCAAAGGATGTTCTCCCTCCTGCATTTTTCCCCAAAGCTGTATGGCCTGAGTAGTCTCCTTCTGTGCGCTAGCATCCCGCTCTTCTTCCGATATACTGCAGGTAGGGGGTAAGCGCCGGGGCCCCATAACACCACCCTCATCCCTGTTAAGTGAGACATGCTTGGAGAGGCCGGGGTGCCAGGTCTGACTGCCGCCATTACTGTGTGGGGCTGCATACAACTTGTCTGCCAAGCTGGCGTGGTGGGTATCAAGTAGGCGCCTCAGTTCTTCTAAGAAGCAGGACGGAGTTTGCATATTGCTGGTTGAGTAGGGAACTTTGAGGATAAGTAAATTTTCAGCTCTCTCAGAGCTAAATAGATAACTGAAGGCCTGCAAATAAAAGAGATTGTCCTCAAAATGGCGGCTCTCTCTCTCTGCTCCACATTGCAAGAAAGCGGCGGCGTGCTGGCACAGTCTCTCCGGGTCCTTTAAGATTTATATCAATAGGATACCAGCTCCTGGGTTAATCCACAACCGTTTTGGGTATAGAAGGATAGCTGCAGAATGTGGAGAAACCCCTAAATTAGGATCTTGGGCCCGGGAGCTGCACTTGAACACGTCCGACCGGCTCTGCAGTTGGCTCCGCCCCCACTTTTTCTAAATTTGACCCCCACAATCTGTTACACATCTACAATCACCAAAAAACACCCATGCTAAATAGTTTCTAAATTTTGTCCTGAGTTTAGAAATACCCAATGTTTACATGTTCTTTGTTTTTTTTGCAAGTTATAGGGCCATAAATACAAGTAGCACTTTGCTATTTCCAAACCACTTTTTTTCAAAATTAGCGCTAGTTACATTGGAACACTGATATCTTTCAGGAATCTCTGATTAACCCTTGACATGTATATATTTTTTTTTAGAAGACATCCCAAAGTATTGATCTAGGCCCATTTTGGTATATTTCATGCCACCATTTCACCACCAAATGCAATCAAATAAAAAAATGTTTTCACTTTTTCCCAAATATTTTCACAAACTTTAGGTTTCTCACTGAAATTATTTACAAACAACTTGTGCAATTATGGCATAAATGGTTGTAAATGCTTCTCTGGGATCCCCTTTGTTCAGAAATAGCAGACATATATGACTTTGGCGTTGCTTTTTGGTAATTAGAAGGCTGCTAAATGCCACTGGGCATCACACGTGTATTATGCCCAGCAGTGAAGGGGTTAATTAGGGAGCATGTAGAGAGCGTCTAGGGTTAATTTTAGCTTTAGTGTAGTGTAGTAGACAACCCCAAGTATTGATCTAGGCCCATCTTGATATATTTCATGCTACCATTTCACCGCTAAATGCGATCAAATAAAAAAAAAAGGAAAATTTTTCACAATTTTAGGTTTCTCACTGAAATTATTTACAAACAACTTTTGCAAGTATGGCATAAATTATTGTAAATGCTTCTCTGGGATCCCCTTTGTTCAGAAATAGCAGACATATATGGCTTTGGTGTTGCTTTTTGGTAATTATAAGGCCGCTAAATACCGCTGCGCACCACACGTGTATTATGCCCAGCAGTGCAGGGGTTAATTAGGTCATTTGTAGGGAGCTTGCAGGGTTAATTTTAGCTTTAGCGTAGAGATCAGCCTCCCACCTGACACATCACACCCCAGGATCCCTCCCAAACAGCTCTCTTCCCTCCCCATCCCACAATTGTCCCCGCCATCTTAAGTACTGGCAGAAAGTCTGCCAATACTAAAATAAAAGGTATATTTAAAAAAAATTAAAAAATTGTATAGCATATTTACATATGCAGCTGTGTAGGATCCCCCCTTAGCCCCCGACCTCCCTGATCCCCCCCCCAAACAGCTCTCTAACCCTCCACCTCTACCTTACTGGGAGCCACCTTGGGTACTGGCAGCTGTCTGCCAGTACCCTGTTTGCAAATACAATTTTTTTTTTTTTTTTTTTTCATTTTTTCTGTAGTGTAGCTCCCCCCCCCCCCCACAGACCAATCCCCCACCCGCTCCCAGATCCCTTAGATTTACTTTTGTTAGGGATTTTATCCCCCCTTACTGCCACTCATATGAAATGTTTTTGCTGTAGTGTAGCAGTTCCCACCCGTTCCTTTCCCGTGCACACGCCCACCCGCCGCCCCCCGTGCGCGCTCCCGACAACCCCACCCCCGATCCCGCCCCTCTCTCTCTTCAGTCTTTCATCGATGGCTGCCCACCCGCCTCCCAGGTCAGCTCCCACCCACCAACGATTGCGGCCATCGATGCCGGTGCAGAGAGGGCCACAGAGTGGCTCTCTCTGCATCGGATGGGGGAAAAATGTTATTGCAGGATGCCTCAATATCGAGGCATCACTGCAATAACCGTAAAGCGGCTGGAAGCGATCAGGATCGCTTCCAGCTGCTTTAATCCCCAAAGTCATACAGGGTACGTCGCTGGTCTTTAAAGACCAGGTTTTGTGCGACGTACCCTGTACGACTTGTGTCGTTAAGGGGTTAATTCCATTAACAAAATGTGCACAGTCTTTTTTTATTTACACTTTTTGAGTCACCAACTCCTACTGGGCATGTGCAAGAATTCACAGAATATACATATATGCATTTGTGATTGGCTGATGGCTGTCATATGATTCAGGGGTAGTGGAAATAAACATAACTTTGAAATTTGTCATAAAAAAAAATCTGCTACTCATTTGAAGTTCAGACTAAGGGGCCGATTTATCATGTGTCTGGCGGACATGATCCGCTGTAGCAATCATGTCCACCAAACATCGATAAATGCTGACAGCATGTGCTGTCGACATTTATCATTGCACAAGCATTCCTTGTGAAATGCTTGTGTAATGCCACCACTTGCAGATTCGCAGCAAATCGGCAGGGGGTGTCAATCAACCCCATCGTATGCAATCGGGCGGATTGCTGTCTGCCGCCTCATAGGTGGCGGCCGAGTTAAGGAGCAGCGTAAACAGCTGCATATAGCAGCATTTGGGGCATAATAAATCACCCCCTATGTGCTATTGCTTTTTATCATGCAAATCTTCTGTATTCCTTTAAATGTAAGCATTTCCTAGCAGAGAATACTGAAAAGAGCATTTATTTGCAAATAAGTCTTTCATATAGTAACCCATCTTAATTATTTCACACCTCCATCAAGAAAAAAGTCCTTTGACTCTTTAGACTTTTTAAAATAAATAAACATATATGACCCATATTACAAGTAGAGCCCTATTAATAGCGCAGGGTTTGCTATCAATATCGCTGGACTGCGCTAGGATAAATGGGCAAATTGATATTACAAGTCCATGGTAAAGAGGAATAGTCAGAGAATGTTTAGCGTGGCTGGCACCCTTATACTTTGTATGGATATTGTCACTATGCTAAACATCGCTCATATTACAAGCTGAAAGTTTGCACAACACATAATAGCACTAAAAAAACTTAGCATGACTTGAGACCTGAAGAAAAGTGTTAGCGCTACAAAAAATGTTTAGCAAAACACATGTAAAACATATTAAAGTATTACACTCATAGATATACATATTAAATGTAAAATAAAAGTGTATTATTGAAATAAATGTTTGAACAGGGTTTAACAGGGATATTGTATATGACAACTTGTTTGACTGGGAAGGGCTCAAAAGTGTGTGTGTGTGTGTGTGTGTGTGTGTGTGTATGTATATATATATATATATATATATATATATATATATATATATATATATATATATATATATATATATATATATATATATAAAAGTATCCAAAAGTAAGGACTGCACTCGCTGGATTCAGTTCAAATAATAAATTACTTATTCAATGGTGACATTTCGGGGTACGCAGACCCCCTTCCTCAGACCCCCTTCCTCGTTGGGTCTGAGGAAGGGGTCTGAGTACCCTGAAACGTCACCATTGAATAAATAATTTATTATTTGAACTGAATCCAGCGAGTGCAGTCCTTACTTTTGGATACTTATTGAAATTTTGACTAAGCACCCTGGTTGCTGACTATTTTTGGATTGTGAGTGCAGATACACGGAGGAAATATATATATATATATATATATATAAATATAAAGAAAAAAGACCAAATAGCGATCCTTAACCAGCACAATGGTATAAAAGAAAAAGTATTTCACTTAGGGCAAAAGAATAACAATGTGAATCCAGGTATGCTTATAAAAAAGAAAACAGTTAATATACACAAAATAATACAATATTTGTCAAACTATCAAATGTTGAATGTCCCAGATAATTAAAGGATTGCTAGTAAGATTTAGATCCTATAGATTGTACCCTTAGAAGCCTCTAACTGTGGGTCACAAAGTTCTATTTCAGTTGGTTGTAAGTTCATAGGTAAAGTAAGGGCCATGACATGACCCCATAGGCATAGGCTAAAGTGTCCGCCTGAGGAAGAAGCCTGTCTACTCAAGGGTGAAATGTGCGTAGCTGTTTGCTTGGATCGTCTGAGGGGATACAGCTGCCCACATCCGACTTAGTTTTAAGCCCCAGGACAACCATACCTGATTGTACCCACAATTGAAGAGTGGAAGAGTGGAAAAGGAGTGGAGTACCACTAAGTGCCTTGAGAGCCACGGAACACATACCTGGAAGTGTGTGGATGTCAAAGAAAGAGGTACCACATTATTTACATTACAAACAGTTTGCTGATGACGCTGCCCAACAAACTGCCTACAGTTAGAGGGAAATATGGACCTGTAACAGCCCTAAGCAATTTCTTAGGAGAGCTGTCCCTGTGAATATACAGCCTATAGCTGAACTATTATAACAAGCGGTAGTGAATACTTTTGTCCAGTTAAACCGGTCTCCTCTCTCAGGATCATGTTCAGTTGAATATCCACACTCAGTTTGCAGACACTTTAGCCTATGCTTATGGGGTTACGTCATGGCGTTTGTTTGCCCATACTTTACCTATGAATTTACAACCAATTGAATTAGAACTTTGTGACCCACGGTTAGAGGCTTCTAAGTGTATGATCTATAGGATCTAAATCTTACTAGTGATCCTTTAATTATCTGGGACTCTCAACATTTGATAGTTTGCTAACTATTGTATTATTTTGTGTATATTAAATGTTTTATTTTTTATAAGCATACCTGGATTTACTTTGTTATTCTTTTGTCCTAAGTGTAATAATTTTTCTTTTATACCCTTGTGCTGGTTAAGAATTGGTATTTGGTCTTTTTTCTTTATATTTAAACTTTTGGATTCTTCGTGCACAGGTAGGCGTGATTTTTAGGTTTTCCTACACCGCCGACCTATGGGCAATTTGACAATTTTTGTGTAGTGCTGGTACTATTTATATTATATATTTATATATATATATATATATATATATATATATATATATATATATATATATATATACACAGTTGTGCTCATAAGTTTACATTCCCTGGCAGAATGTATGATTTCTTGGCCATTTTTCAGAGAATATGAATGATAACACAAAACCTTTTCTTTCACTCATGGTTAGTGTTTGGCTACCCAAATGACCCTGATCAAAAGTTTACATACCCTGGTGATTTTGGCCTTATAACATGCACACAAGTTGACACAAAGGGGTTTGAATGGCTATTAAAGCTAACCATCCTCATCTGTGATCTGTTTTCTTGTAATTAGTGTGCGTGTATAAAAGGTCAATAAGTTTCTGGACTCCTGACAGACCCTTGCATTTTTCATCCAGTGCTGCACTGAGTCATGGGGAAAGCAAAAGAATTGTCAAAGGATCTGCGGGAAAAGGTAGTTGAACTGTATAAAACAGGAAAGGGATATAAAAAGATATCAAAGGAATTGAGAATGCAAATCAGCAATGTTAAAACTCTAATCAAGAAGTGGAGAATGAGGGGTTCTGTTGAAACCAAACCACGGTCAGGTAGACCAACTAAAATTTCAGCCACAACTTCCAGGAAAATTGTTCGGGATGCAAAGACAAACCCACAAATAACTTCAGGTGAAATACAGGACATGTGGTATGGCTGTTTCAAGATGCACAATAAGGAGGCACTTGAAGAAATATGGGCTGCATGGTCGAGTCGCCAGAAGAAAGCCATTGCTACGCAAATGCCACAAAGTATCCCGGTTAAAATACACCAAACAGCACAGAGACAAGCCTCAAACCTTCTGGCACAAAGTCATTTTGAGTGATGAGACCAAAATTGAGATTTTGGCCACAACCATAAACGCTACATTTGGAAAGGAGTCAACAAGGCCTATGATGAAAGGTACACCATTCCTACTGTGAAACACGGAGGTGGATCGCTGATGTTTTGGGGATGTGTGAGCTACAAAGGCATAGGAAATTTGGTCAGAATTGATGGCAAGATGAATGCAGTATGTTATTAAACAGAACCCCTCATTTTCCACTTCTTGATTAGAGTTTGAACACTGCTGATTTGGATTCTCAATTCCTTGGATATCTTTTTATATCCCTTTCCTGTTTTATACAGTTCAACTACCTTTTCCCGCAGATCCTTTGACAATTCTTTTGCTTTCCCCATGACTCAGAATCCAGAAACGTCAGTGCAGCACTGGATGAAAGATGCAAGGGTCTGTCAGGAGTCCAGAAACTCATTGATCTTTTATAAACACACACTAATTACAAGCAAACAGATCACAGGTGAGGAGGGTTACCTTTAATGGCCATTCAAACCCCTTTGTGTCAACTTGTGTGCATGTTATCAGGCCAAAATCACCAGGGTATGTAAACTTTTGATCAGGGTCATTTGGGTAGTTTCTGTTGTCATTATGATTTAAAAAGAGTAAACACAGTTGATTGATAATAACTGGCTTCAGTCAAACACTGACCATGAGTGAAAGAAAAGTTTCTGTGTTAGCATTCATATTCTCTGAAAAATGGCTAAGAAATCATAAATTCTGCCAGGGTATGTAAACTTATGAGCACAACTATATATATATATATATTTGTATATGTGTATGTATATGTTTAAATGTGTATATGTGTTTTATATATGTCAGTTTAGTCATCATAATTAGATATTCATGATTTAGACAGAGCATACAATTTCCAATGTACTTCTATTATTTAATTTGCTTCTTTCTCTTGTTATCCTTTGCTGCAAGGTTTATCTAGATAAGCTCAGGAACAGCAAATGATAACAAGATAAGGAAGCAAATTAAATAATATAAATAAATTGGAAAGTTGTTTAAAATTGTATGCTATGTCTAAATCATGAATGTCTAATTATGACTTTACTGACCCTTTAACTGCAAAGGGCTCCAATGCACTTATATATGTCTATATATGTGTACAGATGTATTTATGTGTTTATATGTGTATATATGTCTGTAAATACATATATACGCATAAATACATATATACACATATACATCTTTAGAAATGTATATGTATGTATCTCAATGTTAAACATAGAATTTGACGGTAGATAAGAACCAAAAAGGCCCATCAAGTCTACCCATATTATATGTTACTTTTGCCTGCCCTTTTTTTCTAACACCTGAGATCTCATATCTTTGAGCCCTTATAACTTTTTTGTGCAATTTGTTTTTTAATATTTTTATTAGATAGTGTTATTATGAGTGTAACTGTACTTTGTAATGTATTTTTGACGTGGTAATCATTCCAGTGTAAATCGCAATTGTGCTCAAGCGATCGTGTTTACTTTAAACTCGTAATATGCGTGATAAGTCCAATGAGCACAAACACACGCGATAAACCTCTTAACACTCCACTTGTAATCTGGCCCAAAATATCTATTCAAACAATTGTAATATGTTTTTGTTTTTTTAATATAAATACCTAAAATACCTTTATTCACATAGAAGAAAATCTTTTTTATTATATATATATCATAAAACTATATCTCATTAATTCAACTAACTTTTTATGCATTACTCTTCACATTTTTTTATTAATTTGCATACATTTGCTATATAAAGTCTACACAATTTAAGATATTTAACTTAATAACAACATAAAATTAAACTCTATTTAAATACATTTTGACTTATTATTTTGCAGTATGACTCTCTGCTAGGTGACATTTAAAGTTTCTATAACCGTGAAGGGGTTAAGGTATTGAAGTCAGGTGCACTATGTGTGCTTTGTTACCTGTTGCCATGCTGTTGTTTAATGTGTTTGTATCTCACAGTGCATATAGTTAAAAGGTGCATTTGCCTTTGTGTATTGATGTGTATTGTTTGTAAATGTGTTTGAGTCACCAGTTTTATCGGTGTGGGTGTGGGTGGGAAGTAAGAGAACATTTAAAGAGCTGACACAGGTCTATCCACTTGTGTGCAAACTGAAGGAAGTGCTGACTTTGCATTTGAGCACCCACCCCCTGCCCACCTCACTCCTCCCGCCAGATACACAATACAGAACCTCTTTATTGTGTCTCCCTGGCCATATGGATCAGCATCTCTGTCACACTCTCTTTTAACTCCTTTCAATCTGCACTAAACTCTTATAAGGTTACAAACAATAGAGTAGATTTGGTCAATTAATTTTTTACTAAGATCACAGAGGTCTAAATGCCTTTGTAAAAATGAATTCAATGTCTCAGCTGTATCATAGGTTTCCCAAACAGAAATAGATAGTTAAAAGATTGGTCTGAAAAAAGGAAGAAAGGTAAATATTCAGTTTATGGAAATGTCAGGAGAAAAAAAAAGTAAATAAAATAATCATCCAGAGTCTGGTAGATAACAAGCTAGCACAAGCTGGGCTGATTTAAATTGTGACCCCCCCCCCCTATAAGTTCCCCCTTCCACAGAGTATTATAAATAGATCTTTATTACCGGCTCCAGTGCTACAGAACTAATAAAATGCTAAGGATCATGTTAGTACTTAGTACTAAACCAAAAAGCAACCAACGTGTTTTTAAAGTAATAACAAACTTTTAGTATAAAAAATGGTAGCTAAAGACAATTGTTTTCAAATTCTAATCAGGGGTAACATATAATTTTACATGTGCATATACACGCTCACCACACAGCTACACCAGTTCCAGACATTTAGAACTAATGTTTTTAAAAATATCAGTACAATATTTGAGCAGTAAACTTTTGATAAATTGTTAGAGGTGGAATAAAGTTTGAGTTTAAAGCACAGTAAATAAATACTCTCAGATACAGTCCCTACAAATAGAAAGAGATAGATAGATAGATGTACTGAATTCAGTAAGCTAGTTAAAAAAATAAAATTATATATATATATATATACATACAGTATATATATATATATATATATATATATATATACATATATATATATATATATATATATATATATATATATTTAAAATGTAAAGAACATTTCTTCTAAGTGAAGAACAAAGGTATTTTAAGTATTCTTAACGCACCTTCAGTTTTAGTGCAGTTGTTCTAGTTCTCCTAGGGCACCTTCGGGTTACCGTGCGAGCGAAAGCCAGAAGAGGCTTTTGTAGCATGCCCAATAGAAGTCTATGGGGAAAGGAAGTTAGTGCGGCTTCGATATCTGACCTCCAGATTTTAGCACACCTGAATCTTTCAACTAGCAATACCAGCTCAAGAATAGGAAGGCTATTGATTTAACTTGGGGCGCACTTTGCGCTAACATTTTTGTGCTCCACTTGTAATCTAGCTCTAACAGACACAGACAAGCAGACAGATAGATAGATGATAGATAATATATAGATAGATAGATAGATAGATAGATAGATAGATAGATAGATAGATAGATAGATAGATAGGCAATGTGCTCTTACTTCATGTTTGTGCTTTTCCTAACTAACTACACAACTGATTTTAATTTTATCTCAATATATTTAGATAGTTCATCTCACTTGTGGTTGGAGACATACTATATATTCACATTTCATTTTCTTTGTACAGGAGCTTTGTTTTAAGGTGTAGCTGTTGATGTTATTATTTATTCATGTAAGTAATACACAGAAATAAATAAAATGACATCTTAAAAAGTAGCCACATATAGGATTAGTACTAGGAAATAAAAGAAGATTCTTAAAGGACCAGTAAATACAGAAGATTTTTTTTCTGACAAATTTCCAAGGTTTGCCTATTTCCATTACCCCTGTATCATGTGACAGCCATCAGCCAATCACAAATACATATATGTATATTCTAGGAATTCTTGCACATGCTCAGTAGGAGCTGGTGACTCAGAAAGTGTAAATATAATAAGACTGTGCACATTTTGTTAATGAAAGTAAATTGGAAAGTTGTTTAAAATTGCATACTCTATCAGAATCATGAAAGTTTAATTTTGACTTGAGTGTCCCTTTAAGTTAAGAAAAATATAACAGTGGATGTAGGTTATTGAATCAATTGTTTTCTTCCCATTTGAAGTCTTTACCAAGGCTGTTTTCACCTCCCCCCCCCCCCCAATTTTTTCTTTTTGCAAAAAAAAATTGTTAAAAGGACAGTCTACTTGATTTTCTTTAATGTTTAAAAATATAGATAAAGCCTTTATTACTGATTTGCAAGCACTGCATAACCACCATTGTTATATTAATATACTTTATAACCTCTAAATAGCTGCCTGTTTCTAAGCCCTTGCAGGCCGCCTCTTATCTTAATGCATTTTATTAGCTTTTTACAGTCACACAGTGCTAGTTCATGTATGCCATATAGATAACACTGTGCTCACTCCCATGGAGTTATGCAGGAACCAGCACTAATTGGCTAACATGGAAGTTTGTAAAAGAAAAGAAAAAGGAGATACGGAGGCAGTCTGCAGATACTTAGATACAGGTAATCATAGAGGTAAAGAGTGTATTATTATAACAGTGTTGACTATGCAAAACTGAGGAATAGGTTATCAAGGGATCTTTTTAGAAAATAACAATTTTCAAGTAGACTGTCCATTTAAAGCCCAATATTTGTATTTATTTACTACATTATAATATTATAATGCATTCCCTTAATGAGCAGTCATAATTATATCTATATAGTAATAAAAAAGCTAAAACATGTATTACTCTCAGCTTAATTAAATTGCACTTGGGAGCTACAAGCCTTGCAGCACCCTATCAGAAGATGTACAATAACTGCTGGGGCTTGTCCACCTACCACTCTTAATTGGCTGGTTTTCTATATGTTTAACTTTGCAGGGTTAAATACATAGTAAGCTTGAGTCACTAAGGCAAACATTGCATGCTTAAACAATTAGATCATATCATTTTTGCATTTGATTATCCCTTTAAACTCAAAGTTTAATCTAACATCATTGCAATATACATTCATTATTTATTTTAACTGGTTCTGCTTTTTAAAATAAATCTGAGGTTTTTGTTTGCGTCACTCTCAGAGTTGAAGAGGCCAGAAAACCTCTATCATACGTTCGTCATTGTATTGTGAGCTTCCACTGACCCTGCAACATTCTATACAGTAATTGTTTAACTCAAAGCTCATTTATATCTGTCCATAGCTTGCCACAGCAAAGGACTCCAGGAACATGGATTCATTAGGTATATCCCTGAACTGTTTGATTTATAAAATTTGTAAACTGGACTAAAAAAAATAGATTTAAATCATTTTGCAACATTTATTTTGTATAATTCCAGTTATGGGGTTGATTAAAATCCTTTAGAAAAAGGTATCTAATGATTTCTACAGAAAAAGTAGATGGCAATTTGTGTTGATACGTTTTTTTCTAAGTGTTTGTAGTGAGTGTTTAATTGCTGATTTAATAAATGCATATAAAAATAAAAATGTCTTTACTGTGAGTATCCTGTGTTTTACTAAAGTACACTGTTTTACACCATGGCGATGATTCTGTACACAGTAAAGATCTAAAAATATTGTATTATTTGATGTCAGAGGACAGTGCTTTACCTATATTTCAAATGCAGTATTTTTATTTATTTCATATAGTTAATTAGCTTTATTACTCTGTCTATCAAACAGTCCCCGCATATATCCGGAATCCACACATTCACTACAATTTGCAACCATTATTAGATTTTATGAGAAATGGTAACGTGTATTTACACTAGTGAAACTCCTAACATTTTGTCTTCATTTATGTCTTTGTTACAGAGTGATGCATCCATTCTGCATGCTATTGCAAGAAAAGTGCTCATATTTATACAGAGCATATGAGATCTTGGATTCTTCCTCATGCACAGCAGGTGAATCAAGGGATTATGTATTTGTCAGTGATTTTTGTGTATTTTTATTACTGTATTTCTTCCACATTAATGACAATATTTTCATAGCCATTCAGTAGACAAGTTCTGCTCTGTCACTTATTTGTAGTTGGTGATTTTAATATAATTATTTTGATCAATAATTTTTATTAGTAATAATTTATTTAAAAAAAAATCATTATTAAACTTAACGATTTATGTTGGCAAAATAAACAGGATATCTGTTTCACCTGCATTTAGAAAATGAGACCCCTGAGTAGGGATGGGCGAATGTTTTGCAACATTCAAAAAATGAAACTAATTTTAACACATTTGTTCGTTCGCATCGAATTTCGAATGTTTACATAACATTCTAACATTCGATTTTCGAATGTTTGGTTTCAAATTTTGCGATTACATTCTAAAATATTTGTTTAGAAAAATTTTAATTTATATATTTGTAATAGTATTTCTAAAATGCTTTATTTAAATGTAATATTCTAATTATTCAATATTCGAATTAGAAAAATTTGAATTTATATATTTGTAATAGTATTTCTAAAATGCTTTATTTAAATGTAATATTCTAATTATTCAATATTCGAATTAGAAAAATTTGAAATTATATGTTTGTAATAGAAACATTCAAATTGATATATTTGTATCTATTATGTATCAATTTACTAGATTCCCTACCACATGAACTATTTAACTGTTCTGAATAGTATTTGTGCTACAGTTGAAAGTCTGTGAGGCAGGACGTATTTTAGCCTATGCCAATTAGGCCTAAGCCTAGAGCAGATTTTTAGGCTCAGTTGTATAACATGATATCTTCCCTATGCTTACTAAATGTTATATTTATTAAATGTATTACAAATGAAAGTTCTCTGGTTGCATGGTAGGGGGTATCCGTGCAAATGTAACCTCCATTTGTGAAAAACATAGGAAAATATGATGTAAAATTGTTTGGGGGTTAAGGGGCAGACGATTTTCCAGAGCCTAACGCAGCCCAAAAACAAAATAAACTACTACTGTGAGGGCTAAATGAGGCCTGAGAGCCACCACAAATTCTATACACAAAACATAGATGATTCCTATTCAACAAACCAAATGATAATAACAACTTTAAAAAGACAGATAATCAATTTTAGTAGTAGTTGACAATTTTATTGCTTCTTATTTGTAAAAGACCCTCACATATTGTCACTCAAACTCTGTTGTCCAGTCCTATCCACTATGCCAATATAAACATTAATATGATGTCTTTGAAAATAGCAAGTGCTAAATTCTGTGTCCAGGCACAGTATTAAGGGAATGCTCGGGCATGTCGTAAACATTTAAAAATTTGCCCATGTAGCACATGACCTTTACTCTAGCCAAGGTGAGAGGATAGGGAAAATGCGTATTTATATAAGGAAAGCAGGAAGAAATAAGTAAGAGAAATGATGACCCCAATCAGTACCACCTCTACACTTGCTATGGAGCGTTACGGCAGCCTTTGCTAGCAGCTCAAAAATGTAAGACCGACAAACAAAAACTCTGAAGAAGAGTTCAGTACATAGGGTCAGTTCATAACGCCCAAACAATATATGGAGTTTGCACAATCTCCTCTCTCTGTGTTTCTCCCTAATGTGCATCATCAACTATACATATTGCAATAAAAATGATTAAACTCCTAGATATCTGAATTTGTACCAGCGTCAGCGTGTTTTAGTGATCAAATATGAAACACTTAAAACATGAATAGCACTACAATTATGTCAAAACATCATTTGAAACTTCATATTTTTAATATTGACAATTCAACATCAAGGTTCAAATAATAAAACCTGTACCATTACTCTGACACAAGGTTCCACAAATATCAGGATCCAGGAACACATAGCTCTTCTTAAGTCATCTTGAAATATTTCACACATATTTATATACAAGCCCATTTGCCTTATTGAAAATAAATAAAAATGTTTTTTACCTAAACATTCTTATTTTCTCCTATGTTTTCATAAACAATGTCAAGAAAGTAGTGGTTTATCACACTGGGTGTATTTTGTGTTTGTATTCACCATTATCCTGTTAGGGCAAATCACCAGAAAACTGATTTCATACATTTGCATTTATGGTAAAGCACTCATAGACAGACACAATTACATCAATATGCATTATGTTTGTATTCCTAAATAGTATTAAAAAATCAGACATTTAGAAATCTAAAGCCATTTTTAATATAACGTATATTTCTTAAAAATCTTATAAACACAACCAATTTTTCTTAATTAAAATGTATTTCTTAAAACTCCTTTATAAATATGATCTATTTTTAAACTAATTATATATTAAAACATGTTTATAATACATTGATGTACAAGGAAACAGAATGTTATCTCATTTTTTATAATAAATCATGGTAAAAAAAAACCAACATAATTATATGTCTACATTCAGTCCCTACTAAACCAGCTTAACTAAATTATAAATGTCCTTTTTTTTCCTTATAAAATAATCTTCTAATAATATATTTATACTAAAAACAAATAGAATGTTTTTATGGTAAATTTTAGAATTATTAAAATAATATGGTTTTCATTGCCTCTTTACAGAAAAAGGGTTATTGTCGTATTGGTCCCACATAGAATGTTCCTTTTAGTGTATTGTGATATCTTTTAATGGACCAATAAAATCAAGGTGTTGTATTCCATAAACTTTTAAGACTTCACAAGCCTCTTTTTCATATGTAGATATCTATATCTGAAGAAGAGACCTTTTTGAAAAGCTTATAGAATATAAAGCCTTGGTTTTGTCGGTACATTAAAAGGTATCACAATCAACTAAAAGGAACATCACCTCTTTAAATGATATTATATATTTATCCTTAATCTAGCATTTAGCGATATGGATGACCTAGCTGTGTAATTAAGCCATATGAACACTAAATGAAACATAAATATGATTTTGCTATTAAAGTTTATAATTGTTTTGTAGCATTCTTCTTTAGTGAAAATTACTAGTAATGTAGTCTATTCATTTTAACAATTAAAAATCCTTAATGACTAGGATAGCTTTATAGAAAATTCAGTTTTTTTCCATTATTCAAATTTTGCCGGAGAAAATAGTAGTTGCCAGTCACTTGGATGCACAAAGCTAGGCTAAAAACACCTCTTCACTTTTAGAGTTTGTTACAGCATTTGGTCAAATGGTGATAAGCCCAGAAACCAATCCATGGTCTCTTCTTACCTGGATCTTAAAGGACCAGTCAATACAGTAGATTTGCATGATCAACACATGCAAGATAACAAGACAGTGCAATAGCACTTAGTCTGAACTTCAAATGAGTAGTAGATTTTTTTCTGACAATTGTAAAAGTTATGTCTTTTTCCACTCCCCCTGTACCATGTGACAGCCATCAGACAATCACAAATGCATCAAATGCATACACGTACCATGTGACAGCAATCAGCCATTCACAAATGCATACACACTTATTCTTGCACATGCTCAGTAGCAGCTGGTGACTCAAAAAGTTTAAATATAAAAAGACTGTGCACATTTTGTTAATGGAAGTAAATTGGAAAGTTGTTTAAAATGGCATGCTGTATCTGAATAATGAAAGTTTAATTTTGATTGAGTGTCCCTTTAACCTACAGCCACACATGTTGGCTTCCAATCAACCACACTGAGAACTCCCAAAGGTATCACAACTATTTGTAACCTCTCCTAGATACATACAAAATCCCGAAGTGGACTGCACTCTCAAACCAGAATGAGTTCATATGCCAAGTCGCTAGCAAAACTCACAGGCCTGGGTACTCCGTAATAGTTGTCCAGGGGCCCTGACTGGTCTCAGTCCACCCCAGGGGCTATGTATTTTTGTTTTGTGATAAATTATGGATGACTTCAGTTACTGAAGTTTATGTATTGCTGATATTGGATGTTTTCAAAAAACAAGTTGTCAAAAATAAGGGGAACATGTATAATGCGTGGAGTTGGGGTGTACAGTGTTGATGTATCAAACTGTAAACAATGCTTTTAAAAAGAATTGAGTTTCAAACAACAAAACACAATCCCCTATTTAAATATTGATATAACATTATTCATTAAAATGTCATTTTATTCAATACTTGAATTAATCTTTCAATCTTATTCATTTAAAAGCATAGGAAAGTCAAAATGAAACTTGCATGATTCAGATAGAGCGGGCCATTTTAATACACTTTTAAATTCATTTCTATTTTCAGAATTGCTTCATTCTCTTAGTATACCTTGTTGTAAAAGAATATGCACATATCCTACACTAGTGGGAGCTAGCTGTTGATTGGTGCCTGTTTCTTGTGATTGGCTAACTAGATGTGTTCAGCAAGCTGCTAGTAGTGCAATGCTGTTCCTTCAGTAAATTATAACAATATAATGACGCAAATTTGATAATAGAAGTAAGCTAGAAAGTTGTTTAAAATTGTATGTTCTATCCAAATCATGAAAGAACATTTTAGGGTTTCCAGTCCCTTTAATATTTAAAATTAAGTTGTTTATCTTCACCCACATACAAGCTTATATATAAAAGTGACTACAAATCCAAATAAATAAAATATATAAATGGTTTCCTAAAGCAACAAAGGATACAATTATGTCTGTGACATTTGCTCCATCCTTGTAACAAATGCTGCATGGCCAGATAAGAGTCAGATCCACGCAGCAAACCTGATAAGGAAGGGTGTTTGTGGATCAACAGCAATCTTGTCCTTGTGTGGTTTGGAATAGGATTTTAATATAATCCATTGCCATCCACGCAACAGGACGGACGTTTCTGCCCTTAGTGACTTACTGTTGCATAGAATATTGTGGCTATTTAATCTTATAAACTGTGTTCTATACACTTTTATATTTTTAATAACTATATCATTAGGGTTATTCCCTTAAAATAATACAGGTTAACTTGTAATATAAACCAGGTGTGTCCTAACCTTCAAACTATTGTAGCTCTCTTTATGTGAGTAGCCTTGTGACAATCCAGTTCTGTATCACTGATAATCTATAGTATCACAATATTGTACTCTTATTTACTTAGAGGCACCAAGATTGAATTGTACTGTTCTGAATTATTACACGTTTTTTAAACAGTTTATACATTTAATTTATTTGGATTTGTAGTCACTTTTATTTATATTTATATATATATATATATATATATATATATATATATATATATATATATATATATATATATATATATATATATATATATATATATATATATATATCTGTATATAAAGGGTCAAATTACAAGTGGAGTGCTCGAGCATTAATTGCACTATAAGTAAGCTTTTGGCACTCATCAGGTTGTGCTCATATTAAAAACTGTTTTCGCTTGCATGCTAACCTGACAGGCGCGAAAAGCTGCACTTACAATAACACGTACACGTTCACATATTCCCCTATATACATTCTAGCAGGAGCGCTAAATAGCGCGCCACTTGTCATCTGGCCCTATATAGGTAAATATTACGCTAACTTTGTACAAAACAACAGCAATTCAGTTAGCCACAAAGTATCAAAAGAGGCCCAAAAATAGTTTATATAATAAGGTTTGCATCATAAACTACTACTGTCTTTTGACTAACGTAGAACTTTTTTCCCCATTTAGACTAAGAACTAGATGATTCGTTGACCGGTTATCCTTATTACCATTTCATCAAATAGCATCAACCTACAAAATATATTTTATAGCTTTAGCTGTAAGAAAAGGAACCATAAAGCACATGAAGATTAAAAGTCGTCAAATTGTGAATGTTCTCTGAGATGAGTAAAAAGAAACATCTTTCCATTGTCATTTTTCTTTGGCGCTAGTGGATCCTACCAAATTATATTCAATATATGGAGGATATTTTGACCAAATAGATCAAAGTTGATCAAGTTAGTGGATTGCCAACAGGCAAAAAGCTTTGGCTTGCGAGTACATTTTTCTTTTCGATCTGTGTATACGTTGATTGAATAGCTGTAATGACTGCTCTGAGATTAAGCATAGAGTATGTGTTTCAGATAAAACCCCTTTGGGCAGCATCTATTAATCTTTGGTTGGGTTTTTTTTCCTTTCACACCTATTCATACTTTGATTAAACAGAGAAATTGGATGTTAGGAATCAAGGAGTGCATGATATTTATTAGGCTTTGGAGTATAGTAATTCGGGCTCTATTAAAGTCAGATAATTTAGAGTTGTTTTCTAATATACAGTTGTGAACATTAATTAGATACAGTGTAAATAAAATGTTTAATATTTTATAGTATTCTGCTCCCTACCCATCAATGTCAAGAGTTTTGTTAGCATTTATAGCTCTGAAAGCTTGTTGGTTCTGATTTATTATCAAGCTACATCAGCTGTCAAAGACCTTGATGTTGTAAAGTCACCTGGGTCATCTGGGTCTGCAAAAATTAAACTCTTGGGTCATACTGAGCTTGCAGCCTATAATTATGGCTATATTCAAGAAGAAAATGGTTAAACCATGGGGGAAAAGTGGGTTGCAAGCCCACTCCCCTAGAAAGTAATTGGCCTTGCTGGGCTATTGAGTTTAAAATAGTTTATAAGACCCTGCAGCTTTGTATCTGCTACCCACAATTTTAAAATCTAAGGGACAGTTTATGAGTGGAGCACAAATTAACGATTGAGCTTATGCGTTAATTGTGCTAGAAGTAAGCTTTTTGCGCTTGTCGGGTTGTGCTCATATTACAAGTTGAAAGTAAACTGTTTTCGCTCTTGGGCTAACCTGAGAAGCACAAACAAACAAAGTCAGAATATCACGTGCATGTTTACGTATTCCCCAATAGAAGTCAATAGAGAAAAAAAGTGGAAAAAACAACCCACTTTTACGTAAACATAATCACATATTATAATTTGCTCTAAGCCAACATGAACATATGAATAGTTCACAATGTTCTTCAAATAACAGAAAATGTTCTATTTATTCATAAATAAATATTTCTACATATTATATGATTTTTTTTTGTAATATATATATATATATATATATATATATATATATATATATA
>NC_069501.1:1052210384-1052227884 GCF_027579735.1 Bombina bombina | reverse complement strand
GGCCCACATGGCATCAGTGGTTTCAACGCTTCAGGATTGCTTCCAAGCTGGACAAGGAGAGTGGTGAAGTACAAGTTAATTCTCTTTTATACTCTATGGGGAAAGATATGGAGCCAGTGTTCAATGCCTTTACTTTCCAAGGAGGGGAAGAATTTGACTTTGAAATAGTTATGAATAAACTCAGCGCCCACTTTGTACCCAAAAGAAATGTGATTCATGAGAGGGCTTGTTTTCACAAACGTGCTCAGCGTGTGGGAGAATCTGTGGAGTCTTTTGTGTGCAGCCTGTATGAACTAGCTGAATTCTGTGAGTTTGGTGTTGCTAAAGAGGAGCAAATCAGAGACAGAATTGCAGATTCTGAAGTCTCACTGAAGCTACACTTGGAGGCTGATTTAACATTGGATGGGGCTATTAGGATGGCCCGCCAGAGTGAACTGGTGAAAAAGCAAAGTGCTGATCTGAAGTCTGAGAGTATTGTGGATGAAGTGCAGCAGTTCAGGAGAGCTGCTAGTGAAAGGCACAGTGTGAGCGGTAGACCAAGGGCAACAGATAGGCCCATAAGCGGATGGGTGCAGCATGCTCGCTGCACGCAGTGTAACCGTATGCAGGTGGATAGTGACCAAGAGGGTCAAGAAGAACCTTTGTTGGGTCTGTTTTTGAACGGTCTGGTTCAGATGAAGATTGTCGGGTTACTCTTACTGTAATGGGAGCCAAAGTTGCCTTTAAGATTGACACAGGAGCAGACATCACTGTTATGTCCCTTGCAGCATTTATAAAACTGCTGGCAAAAGTTACAACAAAAGTTCATAGTCCTGGTGGCCGCATTGATTGTGCGGGGAAATTTCTTGCCAGCTGCGAGTACAAGCAGAGGAAATTCACCATGTGGGTACATGTGATTAGAGGTCAGTGTGTTAACAACCTATTGAGCAGAAAAGCAGCCTGTGGTTTGGGCCTGGTCGCCAGAGTGAATGAGATTTCAGAAGACATGTTTGGTGAATTGGGCCTACTGAATTGCAACCCAGTCCGAATATCACTTAAAGGTGACGCAATCTCATACAGCATTAACACTCCTCGTAGAATTCAGTTCCCGCTCATGCCTCAAGAGGAGAAGGAACTTCTGCGTATGAAGAATATGGGAGTCATTAAAGAGGTTGTTGAAGCAACTGACTGGTGTGCCCCCATTGCGCCTGTTGCGAAGAAAAACGGGAAGGTACACATCTGCGTAGACTTGAAAAGGCTGAATGAGGCAGTGAAGAGAGAGAGATATGTGCTGCCGACACTTGAAGACATAGCTCCGAAATTGGCTGGGGTGAAGTTCTTCACTACACTGGAGGCTTCCAGCGGCTTCTGGCAAATACCTCTAGATCCAAAGTTCCGCAAACTGACTACCTTTATTACACCGGTAGGTCAGTTTTGCTTCTGCAGACTCCCCTTCGGGATATCCTCTGCTCCTGAAATCTTTCAAAGAGGGATGAGTTCTCTCCTAAGGGACCACAAGGGCACGGCAGTGGATGACATTTTGGTGTATGGGTCTACATTGGAAGAACATGATCAGCGATTGACATTTTGGATGACATTTTGGTGTATGGGTCTACATTGGAAGAACATGATCAGCGATTGAGCTGTGTGCTGCAGACCATTAGAGAGTCTGGGCTGAAATTAAATAATGAGAAATGCCATTTTAGGAAAGCTGAGTTATGTTACTTTGGGCATATCATCAATTATGATGGCATCAAGCCAGACCCTGATAAAATCTGTGCTATTGAACAGATGAAAAGTCCTTCTAATGTACATGAGCTAAGACAAATATTGGGCCTTGTAAATTATGTGGGCAGGTTCCTTCCAGATGTATCCACAATACTACACCCTATCGCAGAGTTGCTAAAGAAAGATGTTGCCTGGGTCTGGGGACCTTCACAGGAAGAATCCTTCATGCAGGTCAAGTCCCTGCTGGGGTCTGCCCCAGTGTTGGGGTTCTATGACCTTTCCAAAAAGACTGTGGTTAGTGCTGATGCGAGCAGTTATGGGTTAGGGGCCGCCCTCCTGCAGTTGAATGAGAACAAACTACAGCCCATTGCCTACTGTTCCCGTACACTGACGGCTGCTGAGTCAAAGTACGCCCAAATTGAGAAAGAGTGCCTGGCTGCAGTTTGGGCATGTGAGCGCTTCCAGCGTTACCTAGTGGGTTTAGAGAACTTTAGTCTGGAGCCTGACCATAAACTGCTAGTCCCTCTAATCAACTCCTATGATGTTGACAAAACACCCCTAAGATGCCAGAGACTTATGATGAGGCTGCTCAGGTTCAACGCTCAGGCAGTGCATGTGCCAAGGGGAAACAACTGGTAGTGGCAGATACACTTTCCAGGCTCCCACAGGCTGCTACTGAAGAGTCTTCAATGGAATCAGATGTGAAAGTGTATGTATATTCAGTTCTGGCATCCAAATCCATTTTGTCAGGGAAGCTAGAGCAAATAAGAAAGGAGACATATTTAGATACTGACTTTCAAGAAGTTATTAAGTACATAAAAGAAGGTTGGCCCTAGAGCCAGGCAGCCTGGATGTCTTTAAGTTCTTACCAGTCAGAAAGGTCGCAGCTCACAGAGCTGTATGGGTTGGTGCTGTTCTAGGACCGCATTGTTATACCTGTAATTGGACGCTCTCCAGAACCAAGGTCTTATGTAGTCCTTACTGATGGAGGGACAGTCACACGTCGAAACCAAAAACATCTTCAGCCAGTACCTGAGAGTTTGGGACTGGATGCCTCAGTACCACCGCCGGTGGGATCCCCTGTTTTAAGAGGGGTGCCTTCCCCTCAGCAAGATCACGGTGGGGATACTTCTTGCTTCCCGCAGACTCTCAATCACCTTCTTCTGTATTAGAGGACAGTTCATGTAAAATGACATCAAGTGGAAGAGTGGTGAAACTTCCAGCCCGATATCAGGATTAGCCCTAGTTAGAGCAGTGACCGGAAGTATGGGCAGAATAATCCAATGGTCACTGTGGACTAGGGTAGTCTACCCCAATGTTCATGTCAGGATTGTATTTTATGTTGTTTATATATATTCTCTTTAACTTGTTATTTGTTGTATACTAAACAAAACTATTTATGTATGCTTCTTGTATACCTTGTTATTTGATGTATTTAAAGAAAAAAAAAATGTATGCTTTCTCCTTTGAAAATAGGGAAGATGTGATGAGAGTGGGAAGTGACGTCACTGGATGGGGGGGGCGTGTTTTAGGGCCGTTATTGTCTATGTCGCAGTTACCAAGTTAGGTGTCTTTTACAAGCTGTTTACTTCTATGCTCTGCAATAAAATAGCGTTGTACCTTCTATGCTGTGTCCTGCATCTCATGACATGAGGTACAAAGGGCATGTCACTGGGGCAGTACCTTTAAAAGGCCAGATTTGCCAAATTTTTTAAGGGTACAATATGGTACCATAGCATTGAGGTCCAATCTAGTCACCAAAGGTACATATTTGCCTTTGAAAGGTAGAATCTGCAAGGGTACCAATTTGTACTCATGTTAAAGGGTACAGCGGGTGTACCTTTAAGGGTACTGCCCCAGTGACAAGCTGTTCTACAATTTTTGCACATTTTTTCTGATAGTATACATGCTTATGGAAGGTTAGAATTAATGTAAATTATTTTGTATTTCTTGAAATCTGTTTGAGAAACAATGTGGCTTCCAAAGATTAGATGCTGTGCAATGTGTTTCATCATGTACTTCTTTCCACTCCTGTTAGTTTTGGAATCATTGATTATAGGAAGATGGCTAACTCACAAACACATGACTTTCTATTCTGCCTGTTTATGTATGTTCTGGTACAGTAGATTTCCTGTTCTGATGTGTTGATGTTCATGGCTTAAAGGGACATAATACTCATATGCTAAATCACTTGAAACTGATGCAGTATAACTGTAAAAAGCTGACTGGAAAATATCACCTGAGCATCTCTATGTAAAAAAGGAAGATATTTTACCTCACAAATTCCTCAGCTCAGCAGAGTAAGTTCTGTGTAAAAAGTTATACTCAGCTGCTCCAAACTGCAGGTAAAAAAAAATAAAAAAAAATGAAGAAATGAACAGCAGCCAATCAGCATCAGCAGTGCTGACGGTCATGAACTCTTTTACTGTGATCTCATGAGATTTGACTTAAAATGACATGAAACCCAAATTTTTTATTTCATGATTTAGAAAGAGCATGCAATTTTAAGCAACTTTCTCATTTACTTCTATTATCTAATTTGCTTCATTCTCATGATATCATTTGCTGAAAAGCATATCTAGATAGGCTCAGTAGCTGCTGATTGGTGGCTGCACATAGATGCCTCATGTGATTGGCTCACCCATGTGAATTGCTATTTCTTCCACAAAGAATATCTAAAGAATGAAGCAAATTAGATAATAGAAGTAAATTGGAATGTTGTTTAAAATTGTATTCTCTATCTGAATCATGAAAATAAAAATTGGGTTTAGTGTCCCTTTAACTCTCATGAGATTTCATTTAAACTTCCTTACACTGAATAGGGAAATAACATGAGAGTGCACAAGGCTCATCCCTTCGTCTGTACTGAGGAACTTTTGAGGTAAATAACTTTCTTTTTTACATAAAGATGGTCAGGTGATATTTTCTAGTCAGCTTTTTACAGCTATGCTGCATCACTTTCAATTGTTTAAACATTTGGGTATTATGGCCCTTTAATGTAGCCAAGGAACCATGGCGTATAATATTTTAATTTTGGCTCCTTTTTTTCATTATTATACTAATATCTGTATATAGATTCATTCATTGACTCCTAGGATGTGTAAATGGTTCTTTATGGTTCTAGCTCCTAAATTTCTTATATATTTGTCAAGTCATCACTTTTATACTTGCAATTAAATTATACTGGATTTGGGGTAAAAGTGTCATGTAAGTGAGATTAGACTGTATAATGCTTATCTGAGGGGAAAGTGATCTATTAATAGTTGTGCAGGTTGCCTTTTAGTCTCAAAAAAAGTAGGGTGTGATCTAGGCTTCCAGGGTTTGAAGAGAGTATAAAACATTGTTAGACTATAAGAAGCAATGTATGTATTACTATGGCAGCAGTGTTTACACTGCTGCAAACAATATTGCTGTCATAGAATTTGCTTGTTTGCCATGGGCACACTCCTTAGCACCTATGAGCCTACCTAGGTATGCTTTTCAACATAGTATACCAAGGGAAGAGAACGAATTTGGTTATAGAAGTAAATTGGAAAAAATAATAATTGCATGTTTGACTTTACTGTCCCTTTATGGCCCAATGGATAGACGAAGCTTTAGTACTTCCAGAAACCAAATTGTCTCTTAGTAACACATTCTTAAAGGGACACTGAACCCACATTTTTTATTTCATGTTTCAGATAGAGCATGACATTTTAAGCAAGTTTCTAATTTACTCCTATTATCAATTTTCTTCGTTCTTTTGCTATCTTTATTTTAAAAGCAGGAATGTAAATCTTAGCAGCCAGCCCATTTTAGGTTCAGCACCATGGATAGTGCTTGCTTATTGGAGGCTTACACCAATAAGCAAGCATAACCCAGGTTCTCAACCAAAAATGGGCCGGCTCTTATGCATCACATTCCTGCTTTTTAGCAAGAGAACAAAGAAAAAATTATAATAGGAGTAAATTAGAAAGTTTCTTCAAATTGCATGCTCTATCTGAATCATGAAAGGAAAACAAATTGGGTTTAGTGTCCCTTTAAGCTTGATAGCTTCCCAGGGTCTAGCTATGGTTTATAATCTCTTCAGACCCTGCAGGCCTAGATCACACTTTATTTGAGGAAACCAAGAGAATTAAACAAATTTGGTAATATAAGTAACTAGGAAAGTTGTTAATAATGATATGCTGTATCTGAATCATGGATGTTTAGTTTTTACTTTAAAAAGTCCCCCAGCATTAAATGAGTCAATTTAGAAATGTAGCCTATTTCATATTTAGAGTGATGCAGGGGTACTTTTACTGCAAATATGGCTTTAGATAAATAAACTCTGAAGATAACAATTTGTTCTGTTGAACCAATGTCCATGCAATATTTAATATTCTGTCTAGATCATTTGTTCTAGAAACTAGCTCCAAAATATAGGCTGAAGAAATGCTTCTTATATATTCATAACAATAATTAACTCCTTACCTGCCAGTAATACTCATAACAGTGATTAAAAGTTTACATTTGCTGTAAATTTGTAATATACAGTTATACTGTTCCCAAAATCTCAGCTATGCACATAACAGCTTGCAATGTATTTGTAGAGGCACAGACTGTTTTAACTGTAGGTTTCTACATTTTGTCATGAGATCAGACACAGGAAAAAACATGTAAGCACAGGAAAAAAAAGGTTTCATGAAAGAGAAATTAAATAAATGGTTAAACTTCAGAACTGCTGGTTCTATTAAATATTTAGAGACCCATAAAGCTGCACTAGTGTATATAGACTGGATGTGCTGTGTTGAGAAACAGGAAATTGATGTGTTTTGTTTAGCGACTGTGTTACAAGGACGGCCACCTCTGAGTTATGACAGGTTAATCTGATGTTTAAAGGTGCAAGGATGAGTTCACATGACAAGTTAGCATTGCATTTAATAAATACTACAATATTTCTCTTACAGTATTAGTGACAGTTGCAGCATGTGTGTATTTCTTAAGTGTGTTAGTTCATATGTGTAATGAGTTATACAAGGACATAGACAAAGGTCTGGACAACTAATAAACAGGTACTTTTTGAATTAAAAATCTCCCTAAATATCCCTGTAAACATGCTACACATTCTACTATCTGCATTTACCTTCGCCTCGCTTCTCCTTTAAGGCACAGCCCTCCCTTTAACAAACAGCACTCAAACTATTCATCTCTCTCGTTCTCTTCTATCTTCCTTCCTCTACAACAGACATGAACTCTATTCCTTTCTCACATCACTCAGCCAACCATGCTCTATGGATACTAAGCTTAGACATTCACACAAGACACAATATCATCTTCTTTCTCTTATTATCTTCCTTCTTCTTGCAGCTGAGGATGTCTCATCTAACCCAGGTAGACCCTCTGCCTCACTCTGCTCACTACCCCGACTGAGACCTCCAAAACCTTGCCCACGTAACCCTCTCAACTTAACTGCACTTCTGTTAATACTCGCAATTCTCTGGTGCCTTTTACAATGCACACTCTGTATGCAATAAGCTCACATCTATTTATGATGTGACTTCCTGTCCTATGGTGGCCTGCACTTCAGTCACACTCCCAGGCCAGGAGACAGACATGGAAGGAGAGTATACATTCTTCTGTCTACAAACTGTATCTTCCACTGCATTCCTTCACCCTCTCCCTTTCTTTCTCATCTTTTGAAGTTCACGCTATACGCCTCTACTCTACTGTAGCTCTCCATTTTGCTGTTATCTATTTTCCCCCTGGCCCAGCATCACAATTACTAGACCACTTTGAAGCATGTTTTCCACACTCTCTTGTAACGTCCCTTCTCTCATCTTAGGGGACTTCAACATACCCGTTGACAATTCTAACATTCCTGCTGCTTCTAAACTTCTGTCTCTTGCTACCTCTTTTGACCTATCCCAGTGGGCAACATCTCGAACCCACTATGAAGGCAACTCAATTGACCTTGTATTAGCCAATCTCTATGCAGTTTGCAATTTCTTTAACCTCCCCCTTCCTCTCTCTCTGACCACCATCTACTAGCTTTCTCTCTTACTTTACCTTCTGAATCCTAACAAGCCGCCCAAAAACTGTTACCTTATAGGAATTTAAATGACTTGGATCTCACTGACTTTTCTGCTCAACTGAATCCTCTACACTCCAACATGTCATCCCTCTCTTGCCCAGACTTTGTGGCTTTACAGTATAATTTGGCACAAAAATCAACACTTCCCAAAGCTTCACCTTCCACTGTTCGCCGTATATCATGCACTCGACGACAACCGTAGCAAACTAAACAGACCCAATATCTTCAGCTTTGTTCATGGACTGCTGAACATCAGTGGAGGAAATTACGCTCCTGTGCTGATTTCCTGCATTATAAATTAATCATTAAGTCATACAACCAAACAAGTCTATTTCTCCTCCCTTGTGTTAACTCACGCATCCAACCCCCAAAGGCAGTTCTCAAAATTTAACTCCCTGCACCTACCAAACTTGTTCAGATTATTGCTGATCACTTCAAAAATAAAATCAACATAGTTAGAAAAGACATTTCCCCTTTGCACCCTTCAAACCCTACCCACCCAATCTATAAACAAAACGCTCTGCTACTTTCCTTCTGTAACAGATCAAGCACGAGCTTGAGAAAGGGGCAAGAGCCCTGAAACATTGCTGTAGCTTTATGAAAGGTTGTTTCTACTTTATGGAGTACTACCTTCTCCTCTATTTTCCATTCACCCCACAAATACAAGCGCTTACCAAATCCTATCGTGCACATCTGTGCAACATTTTCAGAATTTGTCCATTCCTTACTCAAGAAACTACAAAAATACTAATTAATTTCCTCCATTAAGTCATGCATTGACTATTGCAATTTACTTCTAAATGGCCTTCCCATCCAATCTATTATAAATGCTTCAGCTAGACCCATCCACCTAAGCTGCCACTCTTCATCAGCTGCTCCGCTCTGACAGTCTCTAAACTGGCTCCTCATACACTCCAGAATACAATTTATAGCATTAATCCTAAATTAGAAAGCACTCAACAGCCACACTCACAAGTATATTTCTTCAATCATGTCCAAATATTCCCCAACCTGTCCTCTTCTAACAACCTCAGACCTACGTCTCTTTGCTACTATTATCTCTACATCCCTCACCTGCCTCCAAGACCTCACATGCTGCTCCAGTCCTCTGTAGCTCTCTACCCCACTCCATAAGACTGTCTTTAACCTTGTATAGCTTCAGACGCTCCTTGAAAGCACACCTATTCAGAAAGGCTTACCATCTCTCCTCTGTTTTTCATCCTAACCAAAATAAATCTTCTACTGCCTTCACTTACTGCTGCAACTACAATCCACATGACAAGCTACCCCAAACCTCTAGACTGTAAGCTCTCCAGAGCAAGGCTCTCTTCCTCCTGTACTAGATTTGTTTAATCTGTTATGTTTTTGTATCTTATCACAAATCCTTGTAATTGTATACCCCTCCCCCTATAAATGAAGATAATAATAATAATAATAATAAAAATAATAATAAATTATTTTAAAAGAAAATAAGAGAAGGGAGGCAAGGTATTCTGGTATGCCACATTTCGGCATTATTCACAAAACTCTGTGAAGCAGGTCACATTCTTTCTCATTCTTAGTAACCCCACTATGGTTCTAATGTGGTGACATCATTAAGTGGTCCATGAGTGTCCATAGGCAGAATCACATCATAATTGCTTGTGGTATAAGGGGGCTCTTATCATGACAATTTCCCCGCCTCTGCACTACTTAAAGGCGCATGACATTTGAAAGAAGAATTTGAAGGGACATTGTACACTAGATTTTGGTAGATGATCCATTTATATAGCCAATCTGGGGGCGTGTTTATAAACAAAATGTATAGTTTTGCTTATTTTTAAATAGCATTGTGCTGATTTTCAGACTCCTAGCCAAGCCCCAAGTTTTAGCTTTATAGTGATGTCTACAGACCCCTGTCTTTTCATAAGCAGGGGAGGAGGGGGGAGGGTCTGCTCCTTCTGCTTTCTCAGCCCATTTCAGTGTGTGTCCCAGCCTAAACTCATCAACAGTGCTAAATTGGGAGCTTCTTAATACATTTTTAAAAGGTTTTATACTGGATTTTTATTGGTCCCTTTACTGTCCCTTTTAGATTCAAAATTGTCCAAAGTAATTCAGCACCAGTGTGGTGTGCTTACTGCTAGGCCTCACACAAAAGCCCCTTAGTATATAAGAAATCTGAAGCAGCAGCACCACTTAGAAAACTCCAGTTTTATTGAGAGTGCATCAAAATAAAAACAGCACTTTAAGATTCAAGTAATTCATAAATAACAACAGCGATTACTTTTGGCACTATCCATCAGACAGTTTTAGCAGAGGGTAGAGACACACTAATGGCACCCCTTATCTCCCCCCTTTACCCTTTTCTGACCTGGAGGAATATTGAAGCCTCATTTGAAAGAAGAGAAGTCCCTCTTTCAAATGAGTGGTCACTTACTCCTCAAGGAGGCAAGCTTTTAACTACCCTAAAAATAGAATGAGTCCCCTCATTTTAAATATGATTGTAACAACAATCACCTGGTAGACAACCAGTATCTTACTTTTGCTTTGTGACTATTAACTGCCATGTTTTTGTTTACATTGTATGTAGGGGCATATTTTGGGCTAGGTCACGTTTGCCTATACGTAGGGCAAGAGGATTTAGAGAGAGCCATACATTCTGAGGGGTCTTTCTATGTCATGACACCTTCCCAATTCTATGCTTTCCAAATGTTGCATTTATTAATTTAATTACAAATCAATGATCTCTGATAGCCCCTCTATGTGTCCTTGAACTGTGGTTAAAAGAAATATAATATGAACTAAATTATTAGGGTTGGCGGACTTAATGGAAGCAGAATTAATAGTGCCTTTGACCGTGCAAAAGCTTTATAAACTATTTCTTATTTGCTAAAGTTTTTTCTAAAGCACTTGGACTGCTGTATATAGCAGAAATGATCAACATGTTAAATATGGCTAAAGCACAGGGGTTAAACTTGGTGTTCCAGCACAATATGCTGGATATAGATGTAACTAGGAATGGCTGCACCACAGTACCTAGGAACTATTCTTTTAACAAAAGATAATTAAACATTAAACATGGGAGAATAAAAATAATCATTTCCATGCATATTCTATTTAGAGTATTATCTTAAACACTATTATGAATGTACCTATGTTTTTTAAAGACATATGACACAGATATCCATACTTTGTTGCTATGTAATACATTGCAGCCAAGGAATTAAGGGTACTCAAACTAAGAACCTTCATATATCAAATATATAGTAACCTAATACTTTATATGTGGCCTATGAGTGCCTTTGTAGGCTTCAGGCATCTCACTAGAAGCTCCACGTATTTAAATAAGTTACTACCCTAAGGGCTCGATTTATCAAGCGTTGGTGGACAGAGGCAGACATATGCACCCCTGTCCGGTGCAGCTTGCCTCTTGCAGGCAGAATTACGTTGGCGGAAATCAGCATTGCACAAGAGCGCTATTTTGCTCTCTTGTGCAACATGGCCCCCTGCCCGCGCACAGCCAATCACGCGTGGGCAGGAGCTGTCAATCTCCCCGGTCCGACGAGACCGGGGAGATTGAAATTCTCCACCTAAGAGGTGGAGAAGAGTTAGAGAAGCTGTGATCTGATGACCGCTGATTGATAAATACTGACTGCAGGTTCTCTTGTGAGAACCTGCAGTTGTATGCAGGCAAAGCATTTGATAAATTGAGCCCTATGTGTGGTATGAACCAGTATAAATATCTATCAGGGTAGCTCTGTGCATTAAAGCGTATCACAAAATACAGGTACACAACCTACAGCAATATGCTCCTCCGGCCATGTGTACAGTTAAAGCTATTTCTGAAGTAGTGAAAAATGTTACCAGAAGCCCTTTTCCAAAATAGAAGCATTTAACCATGGGATTCTGAAGGAGTGGGCAAGACAAGAAGGAGGCATTTACATTTTGTAAGTTTTCTCTTTATCCAATTAAATATATATTAGCATTTCTTTATATCAAAATTAATATTGTCAGTGTTTATTTTTATTTAGTTTTTGTGGATGCAAATAGATATTTAACATTTTAAGATGAATTTTAAAAACACTGCTGAACAGTTTTCAAATTTAGATAGGATGTCCATTTACGTTGAAATATTTAAGTGTTAAACAGGATCTGGCATTTAAAAAAAAAACTCTTTGGTACATTGAGAAATCCAGGAATGTTGCCTTTTTATTTTTGTAAGCAAAGTGAACAACCTGTTATAAGTCTAATTTGAGAGTTTATATCAATGGATCTACTGAGTGGATTTTGACCTGAGCCAATCTTATGACCTATATATCCATGCCGAATATCAGTAGAGCAGGTAGAGATGTTTTGTCAAAATCAAAGGGAAAAAATTCATATTGACATATGGGAAATATATATGTTTTTCACTTCTGTGATAGTTATTAAAATTATTGATCTGTCTAGCACTTAAGAAATGGGAGCTAGACTACCTTACATATATCTTTGTAGATCTGCATATGAAACCACAGTAATCCACAAATGTGACATTGTTTCTAGATATTTATATTTCAAATTTGTTCATTTGCAAACATTTCCTTTGTGATTATGAATAAAGGTAACAACTCTCTTTTCTGACTTTCAGTTGTGGAAGAGAGAAGTATGGACAACTTTAGGCTCTGATTATCAACACATGTTAGGAGGTGAGTGTACTAACCTGCTAGCAAGCAACATGCTGTCAGGTCAAATGATACTGTAGTATTAACTATACTCTGTGGTGTACATCATAGTGTTGGTTTTCTTTCATTTTGAAACTTGAAAGCAAATAGTAACATTTATATGTTGTACAATGAAATCAGTAATTACCATATCTAAATAGCACAATATTTTAAAATGTAAACTTAAGAGATTCTTCACCAGGTACCTAAAGTGTGATTTTTAAAGTTCTCTTGAAAGAGTGTATCTTAAAAGGACAGTAACTCTAGAATTTTATGTCATGTATAAGAAAAAGCACTCTTCAAACATCTTAAAATATTTGTTCCCCTTTAAAAAATAAATAACATTAAAGCTTTTTATTTTGAAGATAACAGGAGGTGCACAGATGTATATGTAGAGTCTTTAAAGGGACGGTATACACCAATTTTCATATAAGTGCATGTAGTAGACACTACTATAAAGAATAATATGCACAATACTGATGTAAAAATCCAGTATAAAACCGTTTAAAAACTTACTTAGAAGCTTCTAGTTTAGCTCTGTTAAAAAGGTAGCTGGAACGCCCACTTTAAGTGGGAAATAACAGACACCCCCCTCCCCTTCCTCTGCATATGAAAAGACTCTTTACACAAACAGGAGCAAGCTGGAGTAGGAATACTTCGGTATTCTCTTAAAACTTTGGGGCTTAGTTAGGAGTCTGAAAATCAGAGCAATGCTATTTAAAAATAAGCAAAACTATACATTTTAAAAAAAAACTATATTGGGCTATATAAATGGATCGTCTACAAAACATTTATGCAATGAAAAATCGAGTGTATAATGTCCCTTTAAGGAATAATGGCTCAGTGGCTGATCAGAACTCTCCCAGCTTTTATGGTGTACAGTGGGACACCTCACGACCTAAAAAACATGTATACATGTGTGTCCCTTTAAGTACTGCATAATTCATGAGGTATTTAATTAAATAAATTCAATATTTTTCAAGAGTACATACAAGAACACACATCTTACTTTAGAAAAGCCAAATTCAGTTGCTAGACTGGCTGGTGATTTGGTAGTTAAAAAAAACAAATTTTAATATTTATTTACTAGTACTTAAAGGGACAGTCTTCTTGAAAATAGTTATTGTTTAAAAAGATAGATAATCCCTTTATTACTCATTTCTCAGTTTTGCATAACATACACTGTTATATATATATATTTAAAAATAATATTTTTATTAAATGGACAAAATAAAATTTGTATTCAGTTAGACAATCTAAATTTCAGGCAATTTACAACAAATAATTGGATAATAAAAAAAATTCTACACAAAAGAAAAAGATTATTTTTATTTTGTCATTACATATACCTTCATTAAGACAAATCTATCTGATTATGTGTATACCTAATATCATAGAAACATCATAAACATTTCCTTAATTTTGAGTTGTTAAATAAAAAAAAAGTATTTTCTCTCTCCCCTCTACCTCATCCTATCAAGTACTCCTTCACACTCCCCTCTACAGATCTTTATTAAAGGGACAGTAAACCTTAAAAATAATGTTATATAATTCTGCACATAGTGCAGAATTATATAACATTATTTAAGTGCTATAGTTCTAATAGCCTTTTTTCTCTTTAAATATGTAAAAATTACGGTGCTTTTACAGACCCGCTATCTGCTCTCTGCTGAGCGGGTCTGTAATATTTAGTCAGCGCATCGGGCCAGCTGTATAGTCACAGCCCGGCCCGACCGCGCCATAAGACTAAGTGCAGCTCGCTAACATTATTTTTAAGGTTTACTGTCCCTTTAAAGGGACAAATCAAGTCAAAATTAATCTTTCATGATTCAGATAGGGCATCTAATTTTAAACAACTTTCTAATTTAAGTTCATCATCAAATTTGCTTTGTTTTCTTGGTATTTTTTGTTAAAAGCTAAACCTAGGTAATCTCTAACCGATTTCTAAGCCGCTGAAGGCCGCCTCTTATGTCAATGCATTTTGACAGTTTTTCACAGTTAGATACTGCTAGTTATTGTGTGCCATATGGAAAACATTGTGCTCACTAATGTGGAGTTATTAATGAGTCAGCACTGACTGGCTAAAATGCAAGTCTGTCGAAAGAACTGAGATAATGGGGCAGTTTGCAGAGGCTTAGATACAAGCTAATCACAGAGGTAAAGAGTGAATGTCCTTTATCCCTATTATTATTTAATCTAGCCATTGAACCTCTGCCCTGTGCTTTAAGGGAAAAAAATAGAAGGCATATTATTAGGCACACAGGAATTACACATAGCGCTTTATGCAGATGATCTATTGATTTTTATCTGTGATGCTCCAAAGAATATTCCTAAAATATTGCAGGTGTTGGAACAATTTAGCTCATTTACAGGTTATAAGATATATTTCTCAAAGACTGAAATACTATGGATCTGGTAAAACGTATAATACTGTAAGAGTGCCCTTTAAAGACGTATAAGAGACTCAATGAAATATTTGGGAATTAAGATTAGTATTTTTCCAGGTTAATGGTATGATTTAAATTTTAAAGGCCTCTGGTTAAAATTTAAAAAAGATCTTAAGAACTGGGCTCTTTTACCGCTATCATTGACTGGAAAAGTAAATATAATCAAAATGATTATCTTTCCTAAGTTATTGTATATTATTCAGAATAGGCTATTGTTTATAAACTATAAGGATCTGACTTATTTTAATAATTTATTTAGAGAATTTATATGGGGCAAAAAGAAACCTAGACTTTCTCTCTATAGCCTTGTTCAAAAAGAAGATTTTGCTGGTTTTGGTCTTCCCTCTATAAGATGGTACAATTGGATATGTATAGCAATAAATTAGATTGTAGAGGCAGGCTATTATTGTCTTACTGAGTTAGAGAAAAGTATGTTTGATCCTCTGTCTTTTAAAGTGATTTCACATAATCAAGTCAAAAGTTTACCTAAAGATATTAGGAAGATGAACACTATTAAAAATACAGTCATAGCCTGGTCTAAAGTGTGTAAGTTATGGGTAATTGACCCCCAGTTCCCTAAATATCTGCCTATAACAGGATATGCCAGCTTTGTTGAGGGAATCAACTACAAAAGTTTTGATAGATGGAAGAGGAATGGGCTTGAATATGTATTTCAATTGCTAGAAAGGGGTGAACATCATGTCAAGTCTTTTGAAATAATGTATTGAATAAGGAATATAATCTACTGAATAAGGATATTTTTGTATATCTACAAGTCCATCATTTTCTAGACACTATTAAAAACAGAGAGGGTATTAGGGATGATTCGCAATATATAGAAACTGGCCTTAACTTTTATAGAAATGGTAATGGGTCCATCACATTTTGTTATAGACTAGTGTTACAAAAGACAGGGGGAAAACATTTGGATAGAATGTGTAAGTTATGGGGAAAAGATCAGACCTATATCAATCCTAATGATATTTAAAAAAGTATTGACAGAGTCTGGTCAACTACTCTTTCCACTTGATGGAAAGAATCACATATTAAATTAGTTAATAGAGCTTACTTAACTCCTAGTGCAATATATAAGTGTAATAGAAGTTCCACAGTTGTGTGTCCCAGATTTAGTAGCCCAGATGTAAATATAATACATTGTTTATAGAAATGTATCAAAGTGAATCATTTTTGGCAGAAAATATCATATTGGCTATCTAAAGTTATAAAACAATATATACATCTAGAAGTTGAATATATTCTATTGCTTAAAGATTCTTTAAGAATAAAAAATGAAAGCCTGGAATTTATAAATTGTGCTATTCTTTGAGGAAGGTATATACATTTTTTAAGTTGGAAAAGCAATAAAAGAACCTAGTTTTGCTAAAATCATAGCCAGAAGTCACATGGTAATTGAACAATATGGCTTTTTAATGAATACCGAATTAGAGGTTAAAGGACATAAAACAAGTTGGAATAGAGACCAAATGTAATAATATGTACTTTAAATACTTTACTTGCAAAGTTATACTGCAGTGCCTCGCCATTAACCCTTTCATTTAAGTTTCCAAATTGTAAAGCTCTTACTCCCCCCACACATTTCCTTCTATGGCTGTTTCTTTATCTATTGTTGTTTTGGTTGAATGCAAAAGTGAACAGAGATTATCTGCTGGAGCTTGCCTAGAAGCTGTGAACTCAGTTGAAATACAATGCCTGTGTCTAAACACTGACAAGGGGGTGGAGCACAGTGCTCCAGACAGCATGGCTATGTAAGTATTTTTGCTTGTTTTTGAAAATTATTTTAAAATACTTGCCAGCAATTTTTAAACTATTTTTAAATAATCCCTTTATTACCCATTCCCCAGTTTTGCATAACCAACACAGTTATATTAATATACTTTTTACCTCTGTGATTACCTTGTATCTAGGAACCTTCTTCCAGCCCCTTGATCACATGACTGTGACTGTTTATTATCTATTGTCTTAAATTTAGCATTGCTTTGTGCTAGATCTTAAATAACCCCCTGTGCCTGAACACAGTGTTATCTATATGGCCCACGTGTACTTTCTGTCTCTTTGTGTTGAAAAGAGATTTAAAAACCATGTGATGAGAGGCAGCCCTTAAAGGCTTAGAAATTAGCATATGAGCCTACCTATGTTTAGTTTAAACTAAGAATACCAAGAGAAAAAAGCAAATTTGATGATAAAAGTAAATTGGAAAGTTGATTAAAATTAAAAGTCCTATCTGAATAATGAAAGTTTAATTTATACTAGACTGTCACTTTAAGAACAAGCGCCCATGAAGTAATATTCCTAATATTCAAATAATGCAGCCTTGGCTATGGGCTTACATTGATCAGTAATAAACTGGCAGTAAGTACATCAACTTGTGCAGTCTCTGAAAGGCTATTTCATTCATTTATGCCAAGCCTGAATTTTGAGAATGCTCAGTTGCACACAATAACCCATGTCAGCTATGTGAATTTATGTATTTTCAAATTCTGATCTCTATCTTTATAGGGGCTTTAGCAAATGTATTTGATATTATGATGCACTGAAAAATAACCTGAAACCCACTGTCCTTTAAAGGGACACTGTATTGGGGATATATTTTATAC